>NC_069500.1:139826829-140109329 GCF_027579735.1 Bombina bombina
ATGAAGAGCTGCACCTTCATTACACTGACAAAAAAAACAAAAAAACGATGTGTGCATGCAGTCCACAATGCATGATTGATCAGGCACCCCCCCTTTGACATGTGCAATTTTTGACCAAGTGACTAAAACGTATATGCACTTTATTCTTAAGTGTCTATTAAAACTTGGAAATGTTGTAAAGGTAGTAACATACAAACACACACACTCACACATAAGGATTCACATATAGACACTCTTGCAGACATGCAAAGAAACACACTCAGACACAGACACCCAAACAGACACCCAGCACTTGTTTACATTGACCTGACAAGTAATGAGGTAAACTACAGTTTTGTAAAAAAAACATAATTTATGTAAGAACTTACCTGATAAATTCATTTCTTTCATATTAGCAAGAGTCCATGAGCTAGTGACGTATGGGATATACATTCCTACCAGGAGGGGCAAAGTTTCCCAAACCTCAAAATGCCTACAAATACACCCCTCACCACACCCACAAATCAGTTTAACGAATAGTCAAGAAGTGGGGTGATAAGAAAAAAGTGCGAAAGCATAAAAAATAAGGAATTGGAAATAATTGTGCTTTATACAAAAAAATCATAACCACCACAAAAAAAGGGGTGGGCCTCATGGACTCTTGCTAATATGAAAGAAATGAATTTATCAGGTAAGTTCTTACATAAATTATGTTTTCTTTCATGTAATTAGCAAGAGTCCATGAGCTAGTGACGTATGGGATAATGACTACCCAAGATGTGGATCTTTCCACGCAAGAGTCACTAGAGAGGGAGGGATAAAATAAAGACAGCCAATTCCTGCTGAAAATAATCCACACCCAAAATAAAGTTTAAATGAAAACATAAGCAGAAGATTCAAACTGAAACAGCTGCCTGAAGTACTTTTCTACCAAAAACTGCTTCAGAAGAAGAAAACACATCAAAATGGTAGAATTTAGTAAAAGTATGCAAAGAGGACCAAGTTGCTGCTTTGCAAATCTGATCAACCGAAGCTTCATTCCTAAACGCCCAGGAAGTAGAAACTGACCTAGTAGAATGAGCTGTAATCCTTTGAGGCGGAGTTTTACCCGACTCGACATAAGCATGATGAATTAAAAGATTTCAACCAAGATGCCAAAGAAATGGCAGAGGCCTTCTGACCTTTCCTAGAACCGGAAAAGATAACAAATAGACTAGAAGTCTTTCGGAAAGTCTTAGTAGCTTCAACATAATATTTCAAAGCTCTAACCACATCCAAAGAATGCAATGATTTCTCCTTAGAATTCTTAGGAGTAGGACATAATGAAGGAACAGGAAAAACTTCTGGAATAACTACAGGAGATTTAAAAACCTTATCTAAACGTTTAGATTTAGTATCAAGAGGACCAGAATCCTCAATTTCTAAAGCAATTAGAACTTCTTTAAGTAAAGAACGAATAAATTCCATTTTAAATAAATATGAAGATTTATCAGCATCAACCTCTGAGACAGAATCCTCTGAACCAGAAGAACCATTATCAGAATCAGAATGATGATGTTCATTTAAAAATTCATCTGAACAATGAGAAGTTTTAAAAGATTTTTTATGTTTACTAGAAGGAGGAATAACAGACAAAGCCTTCTTAATGGATTCAGAAACAAAATCTCTTATGTTATCAGGAACACTCTGAGTATTAGATGTTGACGGAACAGCAACAGGTAATGGAACTTTACTAAAGGAAATTTTATCTGCATTAACAAGTTTGTCATGACATTCAATACAAACAACAGCTGGAGGAACAGATACCAAATGTTTACAGCAGATACACTTAGCTTTGGTAGCTCCAGCACCAGGCAGCGATTTTCCTGAAGTATCTTCTGACTCAGTTGCAACGTGGGACATCTTGCAATATGTAATAGAAAAAACAACATATAAAGCAAAATAGATCAAATTCCTTAAATGACAGTTTCAGGAATGGGAAAAAATGCCAATGAACAAGCTTCTAGCAACCAGAAGCAATAAATAATGAGACTTAAATAATGTGGAGACAAAAGTGACGCCCATATTTTTTTTAGCGCCAAATAAGACGCCCACATTATTTGGCGCCTAAATGCTTTTGGCGCCAAAAATGACGCCACATCCGGAACGCCGACACTTTTGACGCAAAAAAACGTCAAAAAATGACGCAACTTCCGGCGACACGTATGACGCCGGAAACAGAAAAAAAAATGTTGCGCCAAAAAAGTCCGCGCCAAGAATGACGCAATAAAATGAAGCATTTTCAGCCCCCGCGGGCCTAACAGCCCACAGGGAAAAAGTCAAATTTTTAAGGTAAGAAAAAATGATTGATTCAAATGCATTATCCCAAATATGAAACTGACTGTCTGAAAATAAGGAATGTTGAACATCCTGAGTCAAGGCAAATAAATGTTTGAATACATATATTTAGAACTTTATTAAAAAAGTGCCCAACCATAGCTTAGAGTGTCACAGAAAATAAGACTTACTTACCCCAGGACACTCATCTACATGTTGTAGAAAGCCAAACCAGTACTGAAACGAAAATCAGCAGAGGTAATGGTATATATATAAGAGTATATCGTCGATCTGAAAAGGGAGGTAAGAGATGAGTCTCTACGACCGATAACAGAGAACCTATGAAATAGACCCCGTAGAAGGAGATCATTGCATTCAAATAGGCAATGCTCTCCTCACATCCCTCTGACATTCACTGCACGCTGAGAGGAAAACCGGGCTCCAACCTGCTGCGGAGCGCATATCAACGTAGAATCTAGCACAAACTTACTTCACCACCTCCATAGGAGGCAAAGTTTGTAAAACTGATTTGTGGGTGTGGTGAGGGGTGTATTTGTAGGCATTTTGAGGTTTGGGAAACTTTGCCCCTCCTGGTAGGAATGTATATCCCATACGTCACTAGCTCATGGACTCTTGCTAATTACATGAAAGAAAAGGAGATTTAGAAAACAAAATATGGAGTTTTGATTATCTTTTTTTAAAGGAAGATGCCAACTAAATTATGACAACAGCATGTAGTGGCTGAAAGGAAGGGCCCTGAACTGCCTAAACAATAATTTAAAGGTTAAATGGTGGATTGGTGACTTCCGGAAAGGTCTCATTAGTCTCAAAGTCTGTAGTAAGGTCAAAATGTCCTAAAAAGGAACAGACAATGGACACACACACACAAACTCAAACTTGCACATACACCCAAGGAAACACCGACAGAGACAGCCTCAGAAAACACACAAAGACATACACACACAGAGAGACAACCACATAAAACACAGAAAGACATACATACATACATTCATACATACACCCTCACTGAGACATCCACAGAAAACACAAAAAGACATACACACACCTTCACAGAGACACCCACAGAAAACACACACCCTCACAGAGACATCAACAGAAAACACAGACATACATAAACACACACACCCTCACAGAGACATCCACAGAAAACACATACACACCCACCCTCACAGAGGCATCCAGAGAAAATACTCACACACACTCACAGAGACACCCATAGAAAAAGCTCAAAGACATACGCGCACACCCTCACAGACATCCACAGAAAATGCACAAAGACATACACACCCATCCTCACAGAGAGACCCACAGAAAAAAAATACATACACACTCATAGAGACACAAACCAAAGCACAAAGACAAACACAGACACCTACAGAAACATTCACAGGAGGTAACATTTATGCACCTTGCATCCCCTAAATAAACAGTGTGTGACATGCATGATAAAAAAAATGCAGAAATTAAGAGATCACTTTTTAAAGAATTATATTTGTAAATGTGCAAACAAAAATATTTCTGTGAATTCAAAATTGTACATTAATGATCTGGGTAGATGGCTAGATGAAGAAAAGTACTTTTAAAAGGTTGACATATGTTTGTTTTTTTCCCCAACCAAGAGCACCCCTTGAAATATAGTGTACAAATGTTCCCATCTGTCAGCTGTACTTATGGATTTTGAAAATGCTGTACTCTATATGGTCTTGGTGGAAGCATAGGCTGTGGTACTCATACCATTAGATCTAGTTAAATGCAGGATTTAGGCCTGTTGGTATGTATTTCAAAATTAAGTCAGCTGTAGTGTAAACTGAACAGTTTTAAGTTAACCTGCCTCATTTCAAACAATGAGCAATCTTATTCTGAGAGTATAACATTTTATGCAGATGTAAAAATCTTAGATAAAATGCCTCCTTGCATCTGGAAAGTCCTTTCATAAAGGGGCAGTAAACTGGAATGTTATATATATATATATATATATATATATATATATATATATATATATATATATATACACATATACATATATATATATATATACACATATATATAAATGCATATCTTCCAAAAGGGCACCTACCATTTGTGTATTGAGGAGGAAACATTTCTGCATGGTTTTAAATATAGAATTTCTACAGCATTGTCAAATAATCATAAATACACTGCTGCTAAAAAAAAATGTGTTTTTATGGATCCCTGGCCCCACCATACAACTACTACCACAATGAAGCTACAATCCGAAATTGCACAAAGAAATAAAAAACATTTGCTAAGTAAGTCCTATCACCTCTGCAAATGAAAGTGATCTGCCGTCTGACTCAGGCACACACTGTACAACCAAAGTGCCAAGTCTGTCTCACACCGAGCATAGTGGTTTAGTGCACACTCAGAAATCCTCTCAAATGCTAATACTTTACTCCTTGCAATAACATTTCCCATGCTCAATTAGCACTCTGCTGTAGTACCCACTGGTGGCTGCCAAAATTTAAAAAAAATTGGACCAGGGCTGCCTCATGGGGTCCCCCTGGCCCATTGGGCCCCTGACAGGAGTCACCCCTGTCACCCCCTGATGGCGGCCCTGAGTGGCAGTGTCTAGCAGAAGAAAGGCTGCACACATACAAAAGTCAAAGTGCACTGTTTAGTATAGCAAATATTTGGCAGGCGAAGATGTAGCTGATCAGTGCATACAACCATATCTGGCTCAGCGCAAGACCAAAGCCTGGTACAAAAAAAAATAGTCATATACCTAAAGCGATAGTAAACACCAAAAATGTTATTGTTTAACAAGAAAGATAATCCCTTTATTTAACATGCCCCAGTTTTGCATAACCAACACTTATATAAATATACTTTTTACCTCTGTATCTAAGCTTCTGCTAACTACCTCCTTATCTCAGATCTTTTGACAGACTTGCATTTCAGGCAATAAGTTCTGACTCAAATAACTTCACGTGCATGAGCACAATGTTATCTATATGAAACACATGAACTAACGCCCTCTAGCTGTGAAAAACTGTCAAATGCTTGTAAATTGGAGGAGGCCTTCAAGGTCTTAGAAATTAGCATATAAGCCTACCTAGTATTAACCTTCAACTAAAAATAACAAGAGAACAAAGCAAATTTGATGATAAAAGTAAATTAGAAAGTTGTTTAAAATGGCATGCCCTATCTGAATCATGAAGGTTTAATTTGGACTTTACTATCCCTTTAATGCAGATAGAAGTCTATAATTCTGCTGTACAGCAGGCACAGGGAAGCCATACTCTGTAATGGAATTTATACTAAACATTTTATCAGATATTTTGTTTAACCAGTCCCCTAATCCTCCTACATTAAAAATCAGACAGTTAGGGCTCTAGCTACTTCTCCCTTCCTGCCCATCTCTACCTGGCCTATGTATTACAGACTGTTTCAGAATCAGAACTTTCCCTACAGAGTTGTATGTGTTCTTGATTTATATTTTATTATTCTGTATTACGGACTTCAGCTTGTTTCGAATACTCTTTGTCACAACTTGGCTTGTTATATTGAGTACCCTGATTTCATGGATCCCCTGACCTTGGCCTGTCCTTTTTTTACATTAATCCCAGCCACTCTAAGGTCATTATAAATTGGCTACATAAAACAACTCAAAATACCCCATTTAGAATACTCTGTGTTATCTACTTTTGCAAAAGGTATGCCATCATGGGGGAAATTATCTTTCCTAGGCTGTCACACTGTCTTAAAGGCAGTGTTGGCCCAGAAAAACAATTTATGTAAGAACTTACCTGATAGTGACGTATGGGATATACAATCCTACCAGGAGGGGCAAAGTTTCCCAAACCTCAAAATGCCTAAAAATACACCTTTCACCACACCCGCAATTCAGTGTAACGAATAGCCAAGTAGTGGGGTGATAAAGAAAGGAGTAAAAAGCATCAACAAAGGAATTTGGAAATAATTGTGCTTTATACAAAAAAAAATCATAACCACCATAGAAAGGGTGGGCCTCATTCTTGCCAATATGAAAGAAATTCATTTATCAGGTAAGTTCTTACATAAATTATGTTTTCTTTCATGTAATTGGCAAGAGTCCATGAGCTAGTGACGTATGGGATAGCAATACCACGCAAGAGTCACTAGAGAGGGAGGGATAAAATAAAAACAGCAATTTTTCGATGAAGAAAATTAATCCACAACCCAAAATATAAGTTTATTCTCATAAATGAAAGGAAAAAAATTAAAACAACATAAGCAGAAGAATCAAACTGAAACAGCTGTCTGAAGAACATTTCTACCAAAAACTGCTTCCGAAGAAGCAAATACATCAAAACGGTAGAATTTAGTAAATGTATGCAAGACCAAGTTGCTGCTTTGCAAATCTGATCAACTGGAGCTTCATTCCTAAAAGCCCACAAAGTGGAAACTGATCTAGTAGAATGAGCTGTAATTCTGAGGCGGGGCTTGACCCGACTCCAAATAAGCTTGATGAATCAAAAGCTTTAACCACGATGCCAAGGAAACTGCAGAAGCCTTCTGACCTTTCCTAGGACCAGAAAAGATAACAAATAGACTAGAAGTCTTCCTGAAATCTTTAGTAGCTTCAACATAATATTTCAGAGCTCTCACCACATCCAAAGAATGTAAAGATCTCTCCAATGAATTCTTAGGATTAGGACACAAGGAAGGGACAACAATGTCTCTATTAATGTTGTTAGAATTCACAACCTTAGGCAAGAATATAAATGAAGTCCGAAAAACTGCCTTATCCTGATGAAAAATCAGAAAAGGAGATTCACAAGAAAGAGCAGATAATTCAGAAACTCTTCTAGCAGAAGAGATGGCCAAAAGGAACAACACTTTCCAAGAAAGTAGTTTAATGTCCAAAGAATGCATAGGCTCAAATGGAGGAGCCTGTAAAGCCTTCGAAACCAAATTAAGAATCCAAGGAGGAGAAATTGATTTAATGACAGGCTTGATACGAACCAAAGCCTGAACAAAACAGTGAATATCAGGAAACTTAGCAATCTTTCTGTGAAATAAAACAGAAAGAGCAGAGATTTGTCCCTTCAATTAACTTGCAGACAAATCCTTATCCAAACCATCCTGAAGAAACTGTAAAATTATAGGAATTCTAAAAGAATGCCAAGAGAATTTATGAGAGGAACACCATAAAATGTAGTCTTCCAAACTCGATAAATCTTTCTAGAAACAGATTTACGAGCCTGCAACATAGTATTAATCACTGAATCAGAGAAACCTCTATGACTAAGCACTAAGCGTTCAATTTCTAAACCTTCAAATTTAATGATTTGAGATTCTGATGGAAAAACAGACCTTGAGACAGAAGGTTCGGCTTTAATGGAAGTGGCCAAGGTTGGCAACTGGACGTCTGAACAAGATCCGCATACCAAAACCTGTGATGCCATGCTGGAGCCAACAGCAATACAAATGATTGCTCCATGATAATTTTGGAGATCCCTCTTGAAAGAAGAACTAAAGGCGGGAAAATATAAGCAGGTTGATAACACCAACGAAGTGTCAACGCATCCACTGCTTCCGGCTGAGGATCCCTGGACCTGGACAGGTACCTGGGAAGTTTTTTGTTTAGATGAGAAGCCATCAGATCTATTTCTGGAAGAACCCACATCTGAGCAACCTGAGAAAACACATCTGGATGGAGGGACAACTCCCCCGAATGTAAAGTCTGACAGCTGAGATAATCTGCTTCCCAATTGTCTATACCTGGGATATGAACCGCAGAAATTAGACAGGAGCTGGATTCCACCCAAGCAAGTATCCGGGATACTTCTTTCATAGCTTGGGGACTTTGAGTCCCAACCTGATGATTGACATATGAAACATTTGTGATATTGTTTGTCTGAAAAAAAAATGAACGGTTCGCTCTTCAACAGAGGCCAAATCTGAAGAGCCCTGAAAATCGCACGGAGTTCCAAAATTTTGACTGGTAATCTCGCCTCTTGAGATTTCCAAACCCTTTGTGCTGTCAGAGATCCCCAAACAGCTCTCCAACCTGAAAGACTTGCATCTTTTGTGATCATAGTCCAGGTTGGACGAACAAAAGAGGCCCCTAGAACTATACGATGGTGATCTAACCACCAAGTCAGAGATAGTCTAACATTGGGATTTAAGGATATTAATTGTGATATCCTTGTATAATCCCTGCACAATTGGTTCAGCATACAAAGCTGGAGAAGTCTCATATGAAAACGAGCAAAGGGGATCGCGTCCAATGCTGCAGTCATGAGACCTAAAACTTCCATGCACATAGCTACTGAAGGGAATGACTGAGACTAAAGGTTCCGACAGGCTGCAACCAATTTTAAACGTCTCTTGTCTGTTAGAGACAGAGTCATGGACACTGAATCTATCTGGAAACCTAAAAAAGGTGACCCTTGTCTGAGGATTCAAAGAACTTTTTGGTAAATTGATCTTCCAAACATGTTTTCGAAGAAACAACACTAGTTGATTCATGGTAGATTCTGCAGAACATAAAGACTGAGCTAATAGCAAGATATTGTCCAAATAAGGAAACACCACAATACCCCACTCTCTGATTACAGAGAGTAGGGCACTGAGAGCCTTTGAAAAGATTCTTGGAGCTGTCGCTAGGCCAAAAGGAAGAGCAACAAATTGGTAATGCTTGTCTAGAAAAGAGAATCTCAGAAACTGATAATGATCTGGATAAATCGGAATATGAAGATATGCATCCTGTAAGTCTATTGTGGACATATAATGCACTTGCTGAACAGAAGGCAGAATAGTCCTTATAGTCACCATTTTGAAAGTTGGCACTCTTACATAATGATTCAACATTTTCAGATCCGGAACTGGTCTGAATTTAATTTTCTTTCTTTGGGACAATGAATAGATTTGAATAAAAGCCCAGACCCTGTTCCTGAGATGGAACTGGCATGATTACCCCTGAAAACTCTAAGACTGAAACACACTTAAGGAAAGCCTGAGCCTTTACTGGATTTGCTGGGATGCGTGAGAGAAAATATCTTCTCACAGGAGGTCTTACTCTGAATCCTATTCGGTACCCCTGAGAGACAATACTCAGAATCCTTGATTTTGGACAGAATTTGTCCAAATATCCTTGAAAAATCTTAATCTGCCCCCCTACCAGCTGAGCTGGAATGAGGGTTGCACCTTCATGCGGACTTGGGGGCTGGCTTGGGTTTCTTAAATGGTTTGGATTTATTCCAATTTGAAGAAGGTTTCCAATTGGAAACAGATTCCTTGGTGGAAGGATTAGGTTTCTGTTCGAAAGGAACGAAAACGGTTAGAAGCTTTAGATCTTTTATCCTGAGACAAAAAAAACTCCCTTCCCCCCTTAGGTCTTTTATCCTGAGGCAAAAAAACTCCCTCCCCCAGTGACAGTTGAAATAATCAATTCCAACTGAGAACCAAATAACTTATTATCTTGGAAAGAAAGATAGCAATCTGGACTTAGAAGTCATGTCAGCATTCCAAGATTTAAGCCACAAAGCTCTTCTAGCTAAAATAGCTAAAGACATAGATTTAAAATCAATTTTCAGGACATCAAAAATGGCATCACAAATATAATGATTAGCATGTTGAAGCACACCAAACCAGCAAGCAAACCATGCTAGACAAATCAGAACCTAATTCTTGTTGCGCTAAATTTTCCAACCAAAAAGTTGATGCAGCTGCAACATCAGCCAAAGAAAATGCAGGCCTGAGAAGATGACCTGAATATAAATAGGCTTTCCTTAGATAAGATTCAAGTTTCCTATCTAAAGGATCTTTAAAATAAGTACTATCTTCCATAGGAATAGTAGTACGTTTAGCAAGAGTAGAGATAGCCTCATCAACTTTGGGGATCTTTTCCCAAAACTCCAATCTAACTGCTGGCAAAGGATACAATTTTTTAAACCTTGAAGAAGGAATAAAAGAAGTACCAGGCCTATTCTATTCCTTAGAAATCATATCAGAAATAGCATCAGGAACTGGAAAAACCTCTGGAGTAACCACAGGAGGTTTATAAACAGAATTTAAATGTTTACTAGTTTTAATATTAACTACTAGTTTCCTCAATATCCAAAGTAATCAACACTTCTTTTAACAAAGAACGAATATACTCCATTTTAAATAAGTAAGTAGATTTGTCAGTGTCAATATCTGAGGAAGGATCTTCTGAATCAGATAGATCCTAATCAGAGAAGGATAATTCAGTATGTTGTCGGTCATTTGAAATTTCATCAACTTTGAGAAGTTTTAAAAGACCTTTTACGTTTATTAGAAGGTGGGATGGCAGACAAAGCCTTCTGAATAGAATTAGCAATAAATTCTTTTAAATTCACAGGTATATCTTGTACATTAGATGTTGAAGGAACAGCAACAGGCAATGTACTATTACTGATGGACACATTATCTGCATGTAAAAGTTTATCATGACAACTATTACAAACCACAGCTGGAGATATAACCTCCACAAGTTTACAACAAATGCACTTAGCTTTGGTAGAACTGTTATCAGGCAGCAGGGTTCCAACAGTGAATTCTGAGACAGGAACAGATTGAGACATCTTGCAAATGTAAGAGAAAAAACAACATATAAAGCAAAATTATCAATTTCCTTATATGGCAGTTTCAGGAATGGGAAAAAAATGCAAACAGCATAGCCCTTTGATAGAGAAAAAAAGGCAAGAGGCAAATAGGAATGGGGTCTTAAATAATGAAAATATTTGCCGCCAAGTATGACGCACAACACAAACAGAAAAAAAAAAATTGGCGCTAACAACATCCGGAAATGACACACTCGTGCTATTGAAGACGCAACCTTGTGAAAAGGACTCAGCGTCAACTAAGACACCGGAAGTGACAAATTTGCGTCATCGAACGTAACTTTGCACCAAAAAATCTCGGACCAAAAATGACGCAATATACTTTGGCATTTTGCGTCCTCGCGAGCCTAATTCTGCCTGCAAATTTAAAATGACAGTCAATTGAAAAAAAGACTATACCCCAGGTAAGAAATACATTTTTCCTAAAAAATGTATTTCCCAGATATGAAACTGACAGTCTGCAAACGGAAATATACTGAAAACCTGAATCATGGCAAATATAAGTACAATACATAAAGTGCCAAACCATAGCTGAGAGTGTCTTAAGTAATGAAAACATACTTACCAAAAGACACCCATCCACTTATAGCAGATAGCCAAACCAGTACTGAAAGGTTATCAGTAGAGGTAATGGAATATGAGAGTATATAGTCGATCTGAAAAGGGAGGTAGGAGATGAATCTCTACGACCGATAACAGAGAACCTATGAAATAGATCTCCCGTGAGGAAAACCATTGCATTCAATAGGTGATACTCCCTTCACATCCCTCTGACATTCACTGTACTCTGAGAGGAATCGGGCTTCAAAATGCTGAGAAGCACATATCAACGAAGAAATCTTAGCACAAACTTACTTCACCACCTCCATAGGAGGCAAAGTTTGTAAAACTGAATTGTGGGTGTGTTGGGGGGTATATTTATAGGCATTTTGAGGTTTGGGAAACTTTTCCCCCCCTGGTAGGATTGTATATCCCATACGTCACTAGCTCATGGACTCTTGCCAATTACATGAAATAAATCAATGTATCACATTTACATGTATGAAGACAAATGGGCAGGCCCCATATTTGGTCCTGTAACTTCCAGAAACCGAACAAAACAGACAATTAAGCCTATCCCCACAGCTGTTACTATGGGGAGAGTGTGGGCACCACCCCAGATTACTAATGCAGCAACCACCAAGAGTTTTGAATAAGGGTGTCTTGGAAACCCAATAACTCACACAACTAACAATTAGGTAACGTGCCTTTAACCTTGTTTCAAAGAGTGTGAATTCATAAATTAGAGCCCAAAGACAGAATTAGATTATTATATGTTTAATAACAAAAGACAAATACAGGTTACACAGTGCCAAATTACAAAAAACATACAAAATAAGATTTATGCAAAGGTACAGTTCTTTAAAATAAAATGGGACATAAACTGAACACAATACCTAAACTTTAAACAGATTACGAAGTTCCTTTAGCTATGTGGAGAACTCGCTTCTGATGTTACTGCTTCTTGTCCCAGGCAAGTTCTGAATACTTTTTCTGTTACATTCAATTATATCTGTCTCCTTTTGTCTTGTCAAGACCACCGCCCTTGTGTTAATTTATGATTAATAACATTCCAAGGCACACCATGATACAAGAGAAAGGGGCGGGACTTTAGACCACTGCACTCTCACACACATATGTTACACAAAGAAAGAACATTTCAGATTAACCCTGGCAATGCTGGGACCACAGGTCTACATCCAGGTATTAACTACTCCTAATGTGTGCATCATGACAGGGTGGTGTTTTACTTGTGGGACATTGCTGAACAGAAATATGGGTGTTTTATAGCAGTAAATCAGAGAAGGATGAGGATATCAACAGCAAAAGTGAAATGTTTGTGTGAAAAATGGAAAAAAAAAACCATGACCACTAAATTTGGTCAGGATTTGTAACTACAAAAAATGACTGGACATAACACTTTTAGAATACCCTGGGTAGTCTACCTTTGCAAATGATATGCCATGATGAGGAAAATTTCATTCCTGGACTGCCATACTGTCTTAAAGGCCCAGGAAATCAATGTGTAAAATGTCCATGTAAATGGGAAGGTCCCATGTTTAGGCCTGTTACAACCAGAAATCCCAGAAAACCGGTACATGGGGGGGGGGGGTATTGTACTTCATGGTACATTGCTGTATACAACAAGTGTTTCATTGCAGTAAAACTTATAAAAAGGTGTATGTTTGCTATGAAAACATATGTTCTTAATTTCTAAACCTTACTTAGATTTTATTCATATTAAATTATAGTTCATATATAAATATTTGATACCAAAAGCCCTATTTGTCCACTAAAAAAAAACACTATATAAAAAGTTTGGGTGCACTTAATGTGAAAGAGGTAAATTATGGTTAAACAAACATATAGCTCAAATTCTATATCATGTTTAGCTTCACAACTTTGAAAATTGCCTCCGTCCTTAAGGGGTTAAAAAGCAGCAAACAATTCTTAGTTACTGGTGGTGGGGAAACATTAGCTCATGGTTCTGAAAGCACTTTAAAGAACTCTGATCCAAGCTACCAAAACAGCACAACCCAGCAAACCTAATGAAATTGCATGGAAGTATTGAGTCAATTTTCTATAAAACAGGATGGGACAATTCTTACTGCTAATATTTAAATGTATAATGTTTAGCATTTAATATTATTTATATAACATATATATATAAAACAAGAAATAATGCAAACAAACTGGCTCCTAGAATTTTACAACTGGCTTCTAACTTTTTGGGCGGTTCTTTTTATATTTATATACAAATACGACTGTCTGGCTCCTAAAAGTTTGTCTGGCTCTGAAAACAAAATGTATACTAAACTGATACATTTTTTTCTTTACAGGCATGGAGAGTCCACTATTTCATTCCAATTACTAGTAGGAATTCAACTCCTGGCCAGCAGGAGGAGGCAAAGAGCACCCCAGCAGAGCTGTTAAAGGACCAGTCAATACAGTAGATTTGCATAATCAACAAATGCATGATAAGAAGACAATGCAATAGCACTTAGTCTGAATTTCAAATGAGAAGTAGATTTTTGTTAAATAAATTGCAACGTTATATCTATTTCCACTACCCCTTTATCATGTGACAGCCATCAGCCAATTACAAATGCATATACGTATATTATGTGAATTCTTGCACATGATCAGTAGGAGTTAGTGACTCAGAAAGTATAAATAGAAAAAGACTGTGCACATTTTGTTAATGGAAGTAAATTGGAAAGTTGTTTAAAATTGCATGCTGTATCTGAATCATGAAGTTTAATTTTGACTTGAGTGTCCCTTTAAGTGTCACTTACCTTACCCATAATCCCCAGTCATTCGGCCGAAGCAAAACAGAAAAAGTAGATAACACAAGGTTAAAGAGGTGCCTGTTTGAACAAAAAAATTGCCAACTTAAAATCAATTAAGGGCGGGTCGTGGACTCTCCATGCCTGGAAAGAAAGAAAGAAAGAAAGAAAGAAAGAAAGAAAGAAAGAAAGAAAGAAAGAAAGAAAGAAAGAAAGAAAGAAAGAAAGAAAGAAAGAAAGAAAGAAAGAAAGAAAGAAAGAAAGAAAGAAAGAAAGAAAGAAAGAAAGAAAGAAAGAAAGAAAGAAAGAAAGAAAGAAATTGATCAGGTAAGCATAAATTTTGTTTTCTTTTCTATGGCATGGAGAGTCCACAATTTCATTCAAATTACTAGTGGGAACCAATACCCAAGCTAGAGGACACAGAATGAAAGGGAGGGAGAACAAGACAGACACCACCGGACATAAAAAGAAGGCACCACTGCTTAACAAAACTTTTTCTCCCAAAGGAAGACTCAGCCGTATGCAATAAGGACCAAGAGGCCGCCTTGCAGATTTGCTCCACAGATGCTTTACATGTGAAGGCTCAGGAAGAAAAGACAGCGTTAGAGAGAAGAGACATAATTCTCTCAGGAGGCTGATGTACAGCTATTTCATAATCTAACAGGATAACACTTCTCAATCAGAGAAAAAGAGAAGTAGAAAAACAACAAAAACCAGCGAAAAACAATGAATAGGAGCATAAGATAGCCGAAAATCTATAAATGCTAACAGATAACATTGTAGCGCACGCACAAAATCCAGGTCGTGCAACAAACATTCCTTCTGAGAAGAAGGGCTAGGCTAAAAGGAAGGAACAATGAGTTTTTTATTGATGTTGCAATTCGACACTACCTCTCATAACTGAAAAATAAGAACCTCCTTATCTGCATGAAAAATAAGAAAAAATGAATCACATTGTAGAGCCGAAAGTTCATAGACTTTACGGCAGAAGAAAGTGAGGGGAAATAAAACGTTCCAGGATAACAACTTAAATCAACAGAATACATAAGCTCAAACGGAGCCTGATTAAAGGAACAGTCTAGTCAAAATTAAACTTTCATTATTCAGATAGGACTTGTAATTTTAATCAACTTTCCAATTTACTTTTATCATCAAATGTGCTTTGTTCTCTTGGTATTCTTAGTTGAAACTAGGTAGGCTCCTATGCTAATTTCTAAGCCCTTGAGGGCTGCCTTTTATCACGTTTTTTAAATTGCTTCTCACAACAAGAGACTCTGGGCCATATAGATAACACCGTGTTCAGGGACAGGGAGTTATTTCAGAGTTAGCACAAAACTATACTAAATGCAAGTCAATAGATAATAAATATGCCATGTGATCAGGGGGCTGTCAGAAGGTTCTTAGATACAAGGTAATCACAGAGGTAAAAAGGATATTAATATAACTGTGTTGGATATACAAAACTGGGGAATCGGTAATAAAGGGATTATGGATCTTTTAAAACAATTAAAATTCTATGGCAGAGTGTCCCTTTTAGAAAGAACTTGGGAATTTCTGACTCCGTCAGAAAAATCGTCAGACAGATAAGATATGATCGTACCCAAAAAGCATAACCAGGTATCTGGCACCAGGAAACTCCTTACCAGATTCACCTTCAACCCGAGGAAACAAAGAGCACCATAATGCCCTGAGATCTGACCACTGCCAGAGGAACAGGAGAAGAAAATGTTCCTTGTGAATAGGAACATGAAGGTGCACATCCTTCAGGTCGACGGTAGTCATGAACTGACCCACCTGGAACAAAGAAAAAATAAAACAGATAGTCTTTGAAGGATGAAACCTTGAAAATAAATTTTTATTTTAATTGTTTAAATCCTCGAGGTGTTAAAAAAAAAAAAAAAAAATCTTAAAGTTCCCTCTTTCCTGGGAATGATGAAAAAATGGACCCTGTTCCACCAGAGTAACTGGAACAATCACTCAGAGTAACAAAAACTCTATGCAGTTTAAGAAAAACTCTCTGTAACTGGATTGTAGAAAATCTTGACAGGAAAATTTTGCCTCTTGAGGACTCCTATACAGTATCCCAGGGAAGACTACTTCCACTGCGCAGGGACCCAAGACAACAAGAACCCAAGCTAGATGAAAGAAGGAAGCCCACCTCCCACCTGATCCGAGACTGAATCGGGGGCGCACCCTTCTCGCTGATTTAGACTCAGCGGAAGGCTTCTTGGATTGCATGTCCTTGTTCCAAGATTGGCTCCATGAGGACTTGGCTTGCTCAGATTTAGAAGATGAGGATGATTGTTGTCCTTTGAAGATGTGAAAATAATTTTTTTTTTAATTTTGTCGACCCCTAGGTCTACCTCTCCATCCTATGATAAATAAGTTTCCCTTTTTTATTAAATATCCTCCTCTAACATAGAAATGTTCAGGAGATATTTCTAGTCAGTGCTCTACAGCAAAGCTTTATCACTGTCATTGACATGTCCAGATCTGAACCTGAAAAAATTCAGTCAGACCAGGAAAAATAAGGAAAATCGGACTAAAACTAAAAGAGGCTAGACCATTAAGGAATAGAAAACTGCTCCCAACTCTAATATGTATATTGCAAGAGAAAACTCCTCTTAAGTCAAAAGATCCTGAGACTTTAAAGAACCCCAAACTGCTCCCGTGTCACAAACACCCAGGATGGTCTCAGAAAGCATGTACCCCGAGTCAGACGGTTCTGCGAAATCCACCAGGATAGACAGTCTCTTGTTAGGAATCCATAACTATCCTCTGTGATAAGTCTGAGAGGATTCCATATTATAGACTAAGCATACATAGCTGTAAAGGTTTCAGATGGAAACGAGCAAAAGGAATAAAGTCCCTAAAAGCCTATTATACCAATGACCTTTATACACTGAGCCTTGAAGGACAGATAGAGGCCTGAAAAGAAAGACAGGAAGTAAAAAGTTAGGATTTTCGTAACTCCATCAAGGAAATCAATATGGGGACGAAAACAATGATCTTAGATAATACTTGAAAAGAGATAGCATGGATAAACATGCTAGATCTAAGAGCGGTGGAACTAGGCCACATCTAACCTGAATCATCTTAGAGTCCATAGACCTCTAATAGGAAAGAATACTACTTAGGCCCAGAAATAATGTCACAAACCTCAGTCAGAATCATCTTCACCTGAGAGAAATCAAAACATGAGTTCATATACCTAACATAGGTAAACAAAACATAAGTGTCCTAGCATCACTAATAAAAAAAAGAATACAAAATGTCACAGACATAGCAGAACTTGCCTCAACGTGAGGGAGATGAAAATATTGTGCCCTACCCAAGTAGGATAACCTGAAAGGAAACTTATACAGTTTAACATATGACACAGACCCTTTCAGGAATCGCCTCAATATGAGGAGATATATGTTATTGTTCTAGTACAATAATGTATATGTGATACATAGGACAATGCATGAAGTTGTAGACTCGAGAGCAAATTGTCTCTGTTAAGGATCATTAAATTAAACAAAAAAACAAGGAGAAAAATAGTCTCCTCAATATGAAAGGACATAAATAGATAACCTTATATGCCTTAGCAAACTATACTCAGAAAAAGTAAATTTATGCTTACCTGATAAATTGATTTCTTCTATGATACGACGAGTCCACGGATTCATCCTTTACTTGTGGCATATTATCCTCCTGCCAACAGGAAGTGGCAAAGAGCACCACAGCAGAGCTGTCTATATAGCTCCTCCCTTAACTCCACCCCCCAGTCATTTGACCGAAGGTACAGGAATAAAAAGGAGAAATTAAAAGGTGCAGAGGTGACTGAAGTTTTAAATCAATAAAATATAATCTGTCTTAAATTGACAGGGCGGGCCGTGGACTCGTATCATAGAAGAAATCAATTTATCAGGTAAGAATAAATGTACTTTTCTTCTATAAGATACGACGAGTCCACTGATTCATCCTTTACTTGTGGGATACAATACCAAAGCTACAGGACACGGATGAACGGGAGGGACAAGACAGATGGCACCACTGCTTGAAGAACTTTTCTCCCAAAAATAGCCTCCAAAGAAGCAAAAATATAAAATTTGTAAAATTTGGAAAAGGTATGAAGTGAAGACCAAGTCGTAGCCTTACAAATCTGTTCAACAGAAGCATCATTTTTAAAAGCCCATGTGGAAGCCACCGCTCTAGTAGAGTGAGCTGTAATTCTTTCAGGAGGCTGCTGTCCAGCAGTCTCGTATGCCAAATGGATGATGCTTTTCAGCCAAAAAGAAAGCGAGGTAGCCGTAGCTTGTTGACCTCTACGTTTTCCAGAATAGACAAAAAACAGAGAAGATGTTTGACGGAAATCTTTGGTCGCTTGCAAGTAAAACTTCAAAGCACGAACCACGTCCAAGTTGTGCAACAGACGCTCCTTCTTAGAGGAAGGATTAGGACACAGGAAAGGAACAACAATTTCCTGATTAATATTCTTATTAGTAACAACCTTAGGAAGGAATCCAGGTTTGGTACGCAAAACCACCTTATCAGAATGAAAAACAAGATAAGGCGAGTCACATTGCAATGCAGATAGTTCAGAAACTCTTCGAGCCGAAGAGATAGCAACTAAAAACAGAACTTTCCAAGACAGAAGCTTAATATCTATGGAATGCATAGGTTCAAACGGAACCCCTTGAAGAACTTTAAGAACTAAATTCAAACTCCATTGCGGAGCAACAGGTTTAAACACAGGCTTGATTCTAACTAAAGCCTGACAAAACAACTGAATGTCTGGAACATCTGCCAGACGCTTGTGCAGTAAAATTGATAAAGCAGATATCTGTCCCTTTAGGGAACTAGCTGATAACCCCTTCTCCAATCCTTCTTGGAGAAAGGACAAAATCCTAGGAATCCTGATCTTACTCCATGAGTAGCCTTTGGATTCACACCAATAAAGATATTTACGCCATATCTTATGATAAATTTTCCTAGTGACAGGCTTTCGAGCCTGAATCAAGGTATCTATGACCGACTCAGAGAATCCCTGCTTCGATAAAATCAAGCGTTCAATCTCTAGGCAGTCAGCCGCAGAGAAACTAGATTTGGATGCTGGAACGGACCTTGAATGAGAAGGTCCTGTCTCAGCGGCAGTGTCCACGGTGGTAGAGATGACATGTCCACCAGGTCTGCATACCAAGTCCTGTGTGGCCACGCAGGTGCTATCAAAATCACTAAAGCTCTCTACTGTTTGATTCTGGCAATCAGACGAGGAAGGAGAGGAAATGGTGGAAACACATAAGCCAGGTTCAACGACCAAGGTACTGCTAGAGCATCTATCAGTACTGCTTGATGATCCCTTGATCTGGACCTGTAACAAGGAAGTTTGTCATTCTGACGAGATGCCATCAGATCCAATTCTTGTGTGCCCCATTGATGAATCAATTGTGCAAACACCTCCGGATGGAGTTCCCACTCCCCCGGATGAAAAGTCTGACGACTT
Organism: Bombina bombina; assembly: GCF_027579735.1. Taxonomy (NCBI): domain Eukaryota; kingdom Metazoa; phylum Chordata; class Amphibia; order Anura; family Bombinatoridae; genus Bombina; species Bombina bombina. The sequence continues at coordinate 139,846,551 of NC_069500.1, forward strand.
AGAAAATCTGCTTCCCAGTTCTCCACTCCTGGGAAATAGATTGCTGATAGATGGCAAGAGTGAGTCTCTGCCCATCAAATTATTTTGGAAACCTCTATCATCGCTAGAGAACTCTTTGTTCCCCCCTGATGATTAATATATGCTACAGTCGTGATATTGTCCAACTGGAATCTTATGAATCTGGCCAAAGACAGCTGAGGCCACGCCTGAAGCACGTTGAATATCGCTCTCAGTTCTAGAATATTTATCGGGAGGAGAGCCTCCCCCTGAGTCCACACACCCTGTGCTTTCAGGAAATTCCAGACTGCACCCCAGCCCAATAAGCTGGCGTCCGTCGTCACTATGACCCATGCTGGCCTGTGGAAGCACATTCCCTGGGACAGATGATCCTGTGACAACTACCAAAGAAGAGAGTCTCTGGTCTCTTGATCCAGATTTATCTGAGGAGATAAATTTGCATAATCCCCATTCCACTGTTTGAGCATGCATAGTTGCAGTGGTCTGAGATGCAAGCGAGCAAACGGAACTATGTCCATTGCCGCTACCATTAATCCGATTACCTCCATACACTGAGCCACTGACGGCCGAGGAATGGAATGAAGAGCTCGGCAGGTGGTTAAAATCTTTGATTTCCTGACCTCCGTCAGAAAAACTTTCATGTCTACCGAATCTATCAGAGTTCCCAGGAATGGAACTCTTGTGAGGGGGATAAGTGAACTCTCTTTTACATTCACCTTCCACCCGTGAGATCTTAGCAAAGCCAACATGATGTCCGTGTGAGATTTGGCTAGTTGGTAAGTTGACGCCTGAATTAAGATATCGTCCAGATAAGGCGCCACTGCTATGCCCCGCGGCCTTAGAACCGCCAGAAGGGACCCTAGCACTTTTGTTAAAATTCTGGGAGCTGTGGCCAGCCCGAAGGGAAGAGCCACAAACTGGTAATGCTTGTCCAGGAAGGCGAACCTGAGGAACTGGTGATGATCTTTGTGGATAGGAATGTGAAGATACACATCCTTTAAATCCACGGTGGTCATATATTGACCCTCCTGGATCATTGGTAAAATAGTCCGAATGGTCTCCATCTTGAAGGATGGGACTCTGAGGAATTTGTTTAGGATCTTGAGATCTAAGATTGGTCTGAAGGTTCCCTCTTTTTTGGGAACCACAAACAGATTGGAGTAAAAACCCTGCCCCTGTTCTGCTTTTGGAACTGGGCAGATTACTCCCATTGAAGAAAATAAAAACTAAAATTTTATCACCTCTTTCACTTTACCCTTCCTAGTACTTAGAGTAGGCAAAGAGAATGACTGGGGGGTGGAGTTAAGGGAGGAGGCTATATAGACAGCTCTGCTGTGGTGCTCTTTGCCACTTCCTGTTGGCAGAAGGATAATATCCCACAAGTAAAGGATAAATCCGTGGACTCGTCGTATCTTATAGAAGAAATATGCAATAAAAAGAACGCCATATTTAAAAATTCTTAAACAAAAAGGATCACTTAAATAGAAGTAATAATAATACGCAGCCATTGAGCCCATATATAAATACAATATTGTAGGCATACTACATAATACCAATACAGGTAGAAACAAGTTCCTCAGAATGATAGAGGAAAAGTATTGTAATCTATACATGGAAGAACATGAAAAGAAAAAAAAATAGATCATGTTTAAATGTAACTTACCACCAAATGGTGGCAAATACAAGGGATTAATCGGTGTAATTTGATGCCATCCCTAGGATAAACCTCTAAACAAGAAGAATAAATCACATCAGTGAGGCATCAGAAAAAAAGAATAATTTTAGATAACCTATTCTTTGCTGTAACAAAATAAGATATCTGCAGTAGTCAATCTATATGAACTGCCACAAGATGGCAGCAAAGGATAAGAAATTCCTGATTAACTCAAAAAGTGTCCGTAAAATGTAGAAAACTACTGTACCTACAGTACATTTATTAAATTATTTTTTATTTCTTTCCGGAAAACAAGTTACCCAATATCCACAGCACATACATCGCTCAAACAATAGAGAAATGATGCAGAATGAGTATACATAAATATGATAGCCAGCAGATGGCATTAATATACCATAAAAGTTTAGGAAAACCAGACAGAATGGAAAACATAGAAAAACCTTATACCTCCTGGTATTATTTTAATACTTTAATACCCAAAATAGAAATGTAGAAAAACATAATTTATGCTTACCTGATAAATTTATTTCTCTTGTAGTGTGTTCAGTCCACGGGTCATCCATTACTTATGGGATATATTCTCCTTCCCAACAGGAAGTTGCAAGAGGATCACCAAAGCAGATCTGCTATATAGCTCCTCCCCTCACATGTCATATCCAGTCATTCGACCGAAACAAGACGAGAAAGGAAAAACTATAGGGTGCAGTGGTGACTGGAGTTTTAATTAAAATTTTGAACTGCCTCAAAAAAAGACAGGGCGGGCCGTGGACTGAACACACTACAAGAGAAATAAATTTATCAGGTAAGCATAAATTATGTTTTCTCTTGTTAAGTGTGTTCAGTCCACGGGTCATCTATTACTTATGGGATACCAATACCAAAGCTAAAGTACACGGATGATGGGAGGGACAAGGCAGGAACATTAAACAGAAGGAACCACTGCCTGTAGAACCTTTCTCCCAAAAACAGCCTCCGAAGAAGCAAAAGTGTCAAATTTGTAAAATTTTGAAAAGATATGAAGTGAAGACCAAGTTGCAGCCTTGCAAATCTGTTCAACAGAGGCCTCATTTTTAAAGGCCCAGGTGGAAGCCACAGCTCTAGTGGAATGAGCTGTAATTCTTTCAGTAGGCTGCTGTCCAGCAGTCTCATAGGCTAAACGTATTATGCTACGAAGCCAAAAAGAGAGAGAGGTGGCCGAAGCCTTTTGACCTCTCCTCTGACCAGAATAAACGACAAACAGAGAAGAAGTTTGCCGAAAATCTTTAGTTGCATGTAAGTAGAACTTCAGGGCACGGACTACGTCCAGATTATGCAAAAGACGTTCCTTCTTTGAGGAAGGATTAGGACATAATGATGGAACAACAATCTCTTGATTGATATTCCTGTTAGAAACAACCTTAGGTAAAAACCCAGGTTTAGTACGCAGAACTACCTTATCTGAATGAAAAATCAGATAAGGAGAATCGCAATGTAAGGCAGATAAAACTAAGAGACTCTTCGAGCCGAGGAAATAGCCATCAAAAACAGAAATTTCCAAGATAAAAGCTTAATATCAATGGAATGAAGGGGTTCAAACGGAACACCCTTAAGAACTTTAAGAACCAAGTTTAAGCTCCACGGAGGAGCAACAGTTTTAAACACAGGCTTAATCCTAGCCAAAGCCTGACAAAAAGCCTGGACGTCTGGATTCTCTGCCAGACGTTTGTGTAAAAGAATAGACAGAGCAGAAATCTGTCCCTTTAACGAACTAGCGGATAAACCCTTTTCTAAACCTTCTTGTAGAAAAGCCAATATCCTAGGAATCCTAACCTTACTCCATGAGTAACTCTTGGATTCACACCAATAAATATTTACGCCATATCTTATGGTAAATTTTTCTGGAAACCGGTTTCCGAGCCTGTATTAATGTATCAATTACCGACTCCAAAAAACCACGCTTTGATAGAATCAAGCGTTCAATCTCCATGCAGTCAGCCTCAGTGAAATTAGGCTTGGATGGTTGAAAGGACCCTGAATTAGAAGGTCCTGCCTCAGAGGCAGAGACCATGGCGGACAGGACGACATGTCCACTAGGTCTGCATACCAGGTCCTGCGTGGCCACGCAGGCGCTATCAGAATCACCGATGCTCTCTCCTGTTTGATCCTGGCAATCAGTCGAGGTAGCAACGGAAATGGTGGAAACACATAAGCCATGTTGAAAACCCAAGGGGCTGCTAGTGCATCTACCAGCACCGCTCCCGGGTCCCTGGACCTGGATCCGTAACAAGGAAGCTTGGCGTTCTGGCGAGATGCCATGAGATCCAGCTCCGGTTCGCCCCAACGAAGAATCAGTTGAGCAAACACCTCCGGGTGAAGTTCCCACTCCCCCGGATGAAAGGTCTGGCGACTTAGAAAATCCGCCTCCCAGTTCTCCACGCCTGGGATGTAGATCGCTGACAGATGACAAGAGTGAGACTCTGCCCAGCGAATTATCTTCGAGACTTCCAACATCGCTAGGGAACTCCTGGTTCCCCCTTGATGATTGATGTAAGCCACAGTTGTGATGTTGTCCGACTGAAATCTGATGAACCTCAGTGTTGCTAACTGAGGCCAAGCTAGAAGAGCATTGAATATTGCTCTTAACTCCAGAATGTTTATTGGGAGGAGTTTCTCCTCCTGAGTCCACGATCCCTGAGCCTTCAGGGAGTTCCAGACTGCACCCCAGCCTAGTAGGCTGGCATCTGTTGTTACAATCGTCCAATCTGGTCTGCGAAAAGTCATTCCTTTGGACAGATGAACCCACGACAACCACCAGAGAAGAGAATCTCTGGCCTCCTGGTCCAGATCTAGTAAAGGGGACAGATCTGAGTAATCCCCATTCCACTGACTTAGCATGCATAGTTGCAGCGGTCTGAGATGCAGGCGCGCAAATGGCACTATGTCCATTGCCGCGACCATTAAGCCGATTACTTCCATGCACTGAGCTACTGATGGGCTTGGAATGGAATGAAGGACACGGCAAGCATTTAGGATTTTTGATAACCTGGACTCCGTCAGGTAAATCTTCATCTCTACAGAATCTATAAGAGTCCCTAGAAAGGGAACCCTTGTGAGTGGTAACAGAGAACTCTTTTCCATGTTCAAATAGTTTCCATCTTGAACGATGGAACCCTTAGGAATTTGTTTAAGATCTTCAGGTCCAAGATTGGCCTGAAGGTTCCCTCTTTTTTGGGAACCACAAACAGATTTGAGTAAAAACCTTGCCCTTGTTCCGTCCACGGAACCGGGTGGATCACTCCCATTACTAAGAGGTCTTGTACACATCGTAGAAATGCCTCTTTCTTTATTAGATTTGTTGATAACCTTGACAGATGAAATCTCCCTTGTGGAGGAGAAGTTTTGAAGTCCAGAAGGTATCCCTGAGATATTATCTCCAATGCCCAGGGATCCTGGACATCTCTTGCCTAGGCCTGGGCGAAGAGAGAAAGTCTGCCCCCCACTAGATCCGTTTCCGGATAGGGGGCCCTTTCTTCATGCTGTCTTAGGGGCAGAAGTAGGTTTTCTGGCCTGCTTGCCCTTGTTCCAGGACTGGTTGCCTTTCCAACCCTGTCTGTAACGAGTAGCAGTCCCTTCCTGTTTTGGAGCGGAGGAAGTTGATGCTGCTCCTGCCTTGAAATTACGAAAGGCACGAAAATTAGACTGTTTGGCCTTTGATTTGGCCCTGTCCTGAGGAAGGGTGTGACCCTTACCACCAGTAATGTCAGCAATAATTTCTTTCAAGCCGGGCCTGAATAAGGTTTGCCCTTTGAAAGGAATATTAAGCAATTTAGATTTAGAAGTTACATCTGCTGACCAGGATTTAAGCCATAGCGCTCTGCGCACCTGGATGGCGAATCCAGAGTTCTTAGCCGTGAGTTTGGTTAAATGCACAACGGCATCCGAAACAAATGCATTCGCTAGCTTAAGGGCTTTAAGCTTGTTCATAATCTCATCCAATGGTGCTGTGTGAATAGCCTCTTCCAGAGACTCAAACCAGAATGCCGCTGCAGCAGTGACGGGCGCAATGCATGCAAGGGGCTGTAATATAAAACCTTGTTGAACAAACATTTTCTTAAGGTAACTTTCTAATTTTTTATCCATTGGATCTGAGAAAGCACAACTATCCTCCACCGGGATAGTGGTACGCTTGGCTAAAGTAGAAACTGCTCCCTCCACCTTAGGGACCGTCTGCCATAAGTCTCGTGTGGTGGCGTCTATTGGGAACATTTTTCTAAATATCGGAGGAGGGGAAAAGGGCACACCGGGTCTATCCCACTCCTTGCTAATAATCTCTGTAAGCCTTTTAGGTATAGGAAAAACATCAGTACACACCGGTACCGCATAGTATTTATCCAGCCTACATAATTTCTCTGGGATTGCAACCGTGTCGCAATCATTCAGAGCCGCTAACACCTCCCCTAGCAATACACGGAGGTTCTCAAGCTTAAATTTAAAATTTGAAATTTCCGAATCCGGTCTCCCCGGATCAGATCCGTCACCCACAGAATGAAGCTCTCCGTCCTCATGTTCTGCAAATTGTGACGCAGTATCGGACATGGCTCTCGTGTCATCGGCGTGCTCTGTCCTTAACCCAGAGCTATCGCGCTTGCCTCTTAACTCAGGCAAATTAGATAATACTTCTTTCATAACATTAGCCATATCATGCAAAGTGATTTGTAAGGGCCTTGATGTACTTGGCGCCACAATCTCACGCACCTCCTGAGCGGGAGGCGAAGGTACTGACACGTGAGGAGAGTTAGGCGGCATAACTTCCCCCTCGTTGTCTGGTGATAATTTCTTTACCAGTAAAGACTGACTTTTATTTAAAGTAACATCAATACAATTGGTACACATATTTCTATTGGGCTCCACATTGGCTTTTAAACATAATGATCCAACAATTATAACAGTAAATGTATGAATTTAGCAGAGGATTGCACCCACTAGCAAACGGATGATTAACCCCTCAATACCCAAAAAACGGATAATCAATTTAAGATTTAACGCTTTTATCACAGTCAAACACACTGTCACAGGTCTGCTGTGACTGATTACCTCCCTCAAAAATGAATTTTGAAGACCCCTGAGCTCTCTGGAGACGTCCTGGATCAAGGAGGAAGAAGCAGGAAGACTGTGCTAGAATTTTAACTGCGCAACAAGGCGCTAAAAAAGGCCCCTCCCACTCATATTACAACAGTGGGAGACCTGTTACAACGATTTCTATGCAGAAATATACGTTAGCCATATGGAAAAAAATCATGCCCAAAAAGATTTATCACCAAAGTACCTCACAAAATGAATAACATGCCAGTAAACGTTTTAAAACAACTTTCCAGTGTTATGCAAAGTTATCACTAAGCCTGCTACCAGTCGCTTCTACTGCAGTTAAGGCTCATACATTTATTTCAGTATTAACAGTATTTTCTCAGTCAAATTCTAGTCCCTAGAAAATAACTCAACTGCGCATACATTTATCAGCCTGATACCAGTCGCTACTACTGCATTAAAGGCTGTACTTACATCATATGGGTAACAGCAGTGTTTTCTTAGTCAATTCCATTCCTAGAAAATATTACTGCACATACCTCATTTGCGGGGAACCCCGCATGCTATTCCCTTTTCTGAAGTTACCCCACTCCTCAGAATGTGAGAACAGCCAGTGGATCTTAGTTACGTCTGCTAAGATCATAGAAAACGCAGACAGATTCTTCTTCTAAATACTGCCTGAGAGAAAAAAAAACAGCACACTCCGGTGCCATTTTAAAATAATAAACTTTTGATTGAAGAATAATTTGGTAAAAAACTCCTATCTCCTCTCGCGACCTCCTTCTTTGTTGAGACTTGCAAGAGAATGACTGGATATGACATGTGAGGGGAGGAGCTATATAGCAGATCTGCTTGGGTGATCCTCTTGCAACTTCCTGTTGGGAAGGAGAATATATCCCATAAGTAATGGATGACCCGTGGACTGAACACACTCAACAAGAGAAAAGAGACAAACAGAAGCACAGATAGGCCTCAGTCCAAAATGTCCCTATAATATTTTCCAACTATAATCTTATATAAATATATAAACAGACTCAGATAAAAATCTAATCATCCTTTTCTCCATGCACACAAACACAAACAAGACACAGCACAGTGTAACGTCTTTCCCAACTTTATACATAGGGGAAAATGAAGTCTCAACATTTAGAGAAACAACTATCTAACTGGGAAACAAGAGATCCGCCTTGCAAGGAGAAAGGATAAATGCGGACAAAAAAAAACAATGCAATACACAGCCGCCATAACTACTTAACTGACATGCGGAAATAAATGGTGTTGTCTCAATCTTAGGGTGCATCGCAATATTAACATATACAGCAAGACTCATCTCAATATGTATGAAAGATAAGGAAGCAACGCCTACTGTACAAAAAAATGATGCCTGTGCCGCCGCTCTGTAATAGATACAGTACAGTGGGGAGAGAAGAATGGCGCCAAAAAGTAATTATTGATGCAGAACTATCCGCCATTATGCAGAGATACATTACATACCCGTAGGAGTATCTCAAAAGCATAAATCTGTCTGCACTGCCGCACTGTAATGGATACCGTACAGAGGGGAGAGTGCAGAATAAACTACAGACCCCTGGACTTAGATGACTAACACTACCGGTAAGTCTGTATAACACATTACCCATACTACATAATACCAATAACAGAGCATTGGCTAAATATCTTGCACGCCGAGAAGAGCTCTACAAGAAAGGGAATTAACCCACACAGTGAGAACCCTTAAAACTCTTCTAGGAATACACAGACACTATCTCCCACAGATAAGGAAAGTTTACGTATAAAAAAATAAAACATCCCTTACCTGAAAGGGATCATGACTGTCAGCCTACTTGACAGAGGCGAGCGGTTGTACAAGGAAAGAAGACACCTTTTTCCTTAACAAAACCGCCGCCTCAGGGAGGTAGTAACCAAGCCCAACCTGGAAGACAAAAAAAACTTTACTAGAAGTTATATATGTTGAGGCTAATATTACACCATCCCTCATTGTCCACCCTCACTGGAGGGTACCCAGCAAATGAATAAAAAACATAATTTATGCTTACCTGATAAATTCCTTTCTTCTGTAGTGTGATCAGTCCACGGGTCATCATTACTTCTGGGATATTACTCCTCCCCAACAGGAAGTGCAAGAGGATTCACCCAGCAGAGCTGCATATAGCTCCTCCCCTCTACGTCACTCCCAGTCATTCGACCAAGGACCAACGAGAAAGGAAAAGCCAAGGGTGAAGTGGTGACTGGAGTATAAATTAAAAAATATTTACCTGCCTTAAAAACAGGGCGGGCCGTGGACTGATCACACTACAGAAGAAAGGAATTTATCAGGTAAGCATAAATTATGTTTTCTTCTGTTAAGTGTGATCAGTCCACGGGTCATCATTACTTCTGGGATACCAATACCAAAGCAAAAGTACACGGATGACGGGAGGGATAGGCAGGCTCTTTATACAGAAGGAACCACTGCCTGAAGAACCTTTCTCCCAAAAATAGCCTCCGATGAAGCAAAAGTGTCAAATTTGTAAAATTTGGAAAAAGTATGAAGCGAAGACCAAGTTGCAGCCTTGCAAATCTGTTCAACAGAGGCCTCATTCTTGAAGGCCCAAGTGGAAGCCACAGCTCTAGTAGAATGAGCTGTAATTCTTTCAGGAGGCTGCTGTCCAGCAGTCTCATAAGCTAAACGAATTATGCTACGAAGCCAAAAAGAAAGAGAGGTAGCGGAAGCTTTTTGACCTCTCCTCTGCCCAGAGTAAATGACAAACAGAGAAGACGTTTGTCGAAATTCCTTAGTTGCCTGTAAGTAAAATTTTAGAGCACGGACTACATCCAGGTTGTGCAGTAGACGTTCCTTCTTTGAAGAAGGATTTGGGCATAAAGAAGGAACAACAATCTCTTGATTGATATTCCTGTTAGTAACTACCTTAGGTAAGAACCCAGGTTTAGTACGCAGGACTACCTTATCCGAATGAAAAATCAAATAAGGAGAATCACAATGTAAGGCTGATAATTCAGAGACTCTTCGAGCCGAGGAAATAGCCATTAAAAATAGAACTTTCCAAGATAACAACTTTATATCAATGGAATGAAGGGGTTCAAACGGAACGCCCTGAAAAACGTTAAGAACAAGGTTTAGACTCCATGGTGGAGCAACAGTTTTAAACACAGGCTTAATCCTGGTCAAAGCCTGACAAAAAGCCTGGACGTCAGGAACTTCTGACAGACGTTTGTGTAACAGAATGGACAGAGCTGAGATCTGTCCCTTTAATGAACTAGCAGATAAACCCTTTTCTAAACCTTCTTGTAGAAAAGACAATATCCTAGGAATCCTAACCTTACTCCAAGAGTAACCTTTGGATTCACACCAATATAGGTATTTACGCCATATCTTATGGTAAATCTTTCTGGTAACAGGTTTCCTAGCCTGTATTAAGGTATCAATAACTGACTCAGAAAACCCACGTCTTGATAAAATCAAGCGTTCAATTTCCAAGCAGTCAGCTTCAGAGAAGTTAGATTTTGATGTTTGAAGGGACCCTGTATCAGAAGGTCCTGTTTCAGAGGTAGAGACCAAGGTGGACAGGATGACATGTCCACCAGGTCTGCATACCAAGTCCTGCGTGGCCACGCAGGTGCTATTAGAATCACTGATGCTCTCTCTTGTTTGATTCTGGCAATCAATCGCGGAAGCAACGGGAAGGGTGGAAACACGTAAGCCATCCTGAAGTCCCAAGGTGCTGTCAGAGCATCTATCAGGACTGCTCCTGGATCCCTGGATCTGGACCCGTAACGAGGAAGCTTGGCGTTCTGTCGAGACGCCATGAGATCTATCTCTGGTTTGCCCCAACGTCGAAGTATTTGGGCAAAGACCTCCGGATGAAGTTCCCACTCCCCCGGATGAAAAGTCTGACGACTTAAGAAATCCGCCTCCCAGTTCTCCACTCCCGGGATGTGGATTGCTGACAGGTGGCAAGAGTGAGACTCTGCCCAGAGAATTATCTTTGATACTTCCATCATAGCTAGGGAGCTTCTTGTCCCTCCCTGATGGTTGATGTAAGCTACAGTCGTGATGTTGTCCGACTGAAACCTGATGAACCCCCGAGTTGTCAACTGGGGCCAAGCCAGGAGGGCATTGAGAACTGCTCTCAATTCCAGAATGTTTATTGGCAGGAGACTCTCCTCCTGACTCCATTGTCCCTGAGCCTTCAGAGAATTCCAGACGGCACCCCAACCTAGAAGGCTGGCGTCTGTTGTTACAATTGTCCAGTCTGGTCTGCTGAATGGCATCCCCCTGGACAGATGTGGCCGAGAAAGCCACCATAGAAGAGAATTTCTGGTCTCTTGATCCAGATTCAGAGAAGGGGATAAGTCTGAGTAATCCCCATTCCACTGACTTAGCATGCACAGTTGCAGTGGTCTGAGGTGTAAGCGTGCAAAGGGTACTATGTCCATTGCCGCTACCATTAAGCCGATTCCCTCCATGCATTGAGCCACTGACGGGTGTTGAATGGAATGAAGGGTGCGGCAAGCACTTTGAAGTCTTGTTAGCCTGTCCTCTGTCAGGTAAATCTTCATTTCTACAGAATCTATAAGAGTCCCCAGGAAGGGAACTCTTGTGAGTGGAACGAGTGAACTTTTCTTTTCGTTCACCTTCCATCCATGTGAACTTAGAAATGCCAGCACTAACTCTGTATGAGACTTGGCAGTTTGAAAGCTTGAAGCTTGTATCAGAATGTCATCTAGGTATGGAGCTACCGAGATTCCCCGCGGTCTTAGTACCGCCAGAAGAGCACCCAGAACCTTTGTGAAGATTCTTGGAGCTGTAGCCAATCCGAATGGAAGAGCCACAAACTGGTAATGCCTGTCTAGGAAGGCAAACCTTAGGTACCGATAATGATCTTTGTGAATCGGTATGTGAAGGTAAGTATCTTTTAAATCTACAGTGGTCATGTACTGACCCTCTTGGATCATAGGTAAAATTGTCCGAATAGTCTCCATCTTGAACGATGGAACTCTTAGGAATTTGTTTAGGATCTTTAAGTCCAGGATTGGTCTGAAAGTTCCCTCTTTTTTGGGAACCACAAACAGATTTGAGTAAAACCCCTGTCCCTGTTCCGATCGTGGAACTGGATGGATTACTCCCATTAACAAGAGCTCTTGTACGCAGCGTAGAAACGCCTCTTTCTTTGTCTGGATTGTTGACAATCTTGACAGATGAAATCTCTCTCTTGGAGGAGAGTATTTGAAGTCCAGAAGGTATCCCTGAGATATTATCTCTAGCGCCCAGGGATCCTGAACATCTCTTGCCCAAGCCTGGGCGAATAGAGAAAGTCTGCCCCCCAATAGATCCGATCCCGGATCGGGGGCCCTCAATTCATGCTGTCTTAGGGGCAGCAGCAGGTTTCCTAGTCTGCTTGCCCTTGTTCCAGGACTGGTTAGGTTTCCAGCCTTGTCTGTAGCGAGTAACAGCTCCTTCCTGTTTTGGTGCAGAGGAAGTTGATGCTGCTCCAGCTTTGAAATTACGAAAGGAACGAAAATTAGACTGTCTAGTCTTGGCTTTGGCTTTGTCCTGAGGCAGGGCATGGCCTTTACCTCCTGTAATGTCAGCGATAATCTCTTTCAACCCGGGCCCGAATAAGGTCTGCCCTTTGAAAGGTATATTAAGCAATTTAGACTTAGAAGTAATATCAGCTGACCAGGATTTTAGCCACAGCGCCCTGCGTGCCTGAATGGCGAATCCTGAATTCTTCGCCGTAAGTTTAGTAAGATGTACTACGGCCTCCGAAATGAATGAATTAGCTAGTTTAAGGACTCTAAGCCTGTCCGTAATGTCGTCCAGAGTAGCTGAACCAATGTTCTCTTCCAGAGACTCAATCCAGAATGCCGCTGCAGCCGTGATCGGCGCAATGCATGCAAGGGGTTGCAATATAAAACCTTGTTGAACAAACATTTTCTTAAGGTAACCCTCTAACTTTTTATCCATTGGATCTGAAAAAGCACAGCTATCCTCCACCGGGATAGTGGTACGCTTAGCTAAGGTAGAAACTGCTCCCTCCACCTTAGGGACCGTTTGCCATAAGTCCCTTGTGGTGGCGTCTATTGGAAACATTTTTCTAAATATCGGAGGGGGTGAGAACGGCACACCGGGTCTATCCCACTCCTTAGTAACAATTTCAGTAAGTCTCTTAGGTATAGGAAAAACCTCAGTACTCGTCGGTACCGCAAAATATTTATCCAACCTACACATTTTCTCTGGTATTGCAACTGTGTTACAATCATTCAGAGCCGCTAACACCTCCCCTAGTAATACACGGAGGTTTTCCAGTTTAAATTTAAAATTTGAAATATCTGAATCCAGTCTGTTTGGATCAGAACCGTCACCCACAGAATGAAGTTCTCCGTCCTCATGTTCTGACACCTGTGACGCAGTGTCTGACATGGCCCTAATATTATCAGCGCACTCTGTTCTCACCCCAGAGTGATCACGCTTACCTCTTAGTTCTGGTAATTTAGCCAAAACCTCAGTCATAACAGTAGCCATATCCTGTAATGTGATTTGTAATGGCCGCCCAGATGTACTCGGCGCTACAATATCACGCACCTCCCTCTGAGCGGGAGATGTAGGTACTGACACGTGAGGTGAGTTAGTCGGCATAACTCTCCCCTTGTTGTTTGGTGAAATTTGTTAAATTTGTACAGATTGACTTTTATTTAAAGTAGCATCAATACAGTTAGTACATAAATTTCTATTGGGCTCCACTTTGGCATTGCAACAAATGACACAGGTATCATCCTCTGAATCAGACATGTTTAACACACTAGCAAATAAACTTGCAACTTGGAAATACAATTCAATTAGAATAATATTAAAACGTACTGTGCCTTTAAGAAGCACAGAAGATCTATGACAGTTGAAAATTAATAAATTGAAACAGTTATAGCCTCAATCCTTGTAAACAACACAACTTTAGCAAAGGTTTAATCCCATTAGCAAAGATAACAAATTCTGAAAGCAGGAAACAAATTACAGAATAAACGTTTTTTTATCTCAGTCAAACTATAATTCTCACAGCTCTGCTGAGAGAAATTACCTCCCTCAAAATAAGTTTTGAAGACCCCTGAGCTCTGTAGAGATGAACCGGATCATGCAGGGAATACAATGAGTTGCTGACTGAAATATTTGATGCAGTAAAAGCGCCAAAAAAACGGCCCCTCCCCCTCACACACAGCAGTGAGGGAGAACAGAAACTGTCAGAAAAACAGATTAAGCAACTGCCAAGTGGAAAAATAGTGCCCAAACATTTATTCACTCAGTACCTCAGTAAATGAAAACGATTTTACATTCCAGCAAAAACGTTAAACATAATCTCTAGTTATTAAACCCAGAATACTGAAGTGTAAAGTATACATACATGACATTATATCGGTATGGCAGGATTTTCTCATCAATTCCATTGTCAGAAAATAAAAACTGCTACATACCTCTATGCAGATTCATCTGCCCGCTGTCCCCTGATCTGAAGTTTACCTCTCCTCAGATGGCCGAGAAACAGCAATATGATCTTAACTACTCCGGCTAAAATCATAACAAAAACTCTGGTAGATTCTTCTTCAAACTCTGCCAGAGAGATAATAACACACTCCGGTGCTATTTTAAAATAACAAACTTTTGATTGAAGATATAAAACTAAGTATAATCACCATAGTCCTCTCACACATCCTATCTAGTCGTTGGGTGCAAGAGAATGACTGGGAGTGACGTAGAGGGGAGGAGCTATATGCAGCTCTGCTGGGTGAATCCTCTTGCACTTCCTGTTGGGGAGGAGTAATATCCCAGAAGTAATGATGACCCGTGGACTGATCACACTTAACAGAAGAAAAATCCCTTACCCCTATTATGCCTCAAACTGACCACAAGCCATGGGGGCAGGGGGTACAGGGACTTACAATTAGCAATCTTCATTATTCTCACCAACTTCAGGTTTGACAAACTCAGCCGGCTGAACAGAGTATCCAACCCTGGCTTTCTACAACAGGGGTAGCAATAATGTTAGACGTTAAGCAAAGACAACCTTGCCACCTTCTAACTGCTAAAGGCCACCATTACTCTTACTAAAGAGATTGACATGGACACAGAATAGCCCCTAATCCTAGCTTGCAGGGAAAAGTACCCATTAAAGGATTAAATATCTTCAGACACCATCTTCTCACATTCTCCCTTGACAGAGGCAAAGAGAATGACTGGGGATTATGGGTAAGGGCAGTTACACTTAACAGCTCTGCTGGGGTACTCTTTGCCACCTTCTGCTGGCCAGCAGTTGAATTCCCACTAGTAATTGGACTCTCCACGCCATAGGAAAGAAATATTCTTCCTGGCTCTTAAATTTTTAACAAATTGTCGATAACCACCAGTTTTGAAAACCGCAACACAACACAGACAGAAATAATTATTTATATATCACTTTTCACACTAAGGAGACTCCAGGGTTTTAGCACACTGCCTAATAGTAAGAACTGAGGCGCATACACAAAATAAGAGTCCTAGGCATATTAGAAGTATTTTGATGGTTCTAGATAAATATTTAAAAACAAATTATTAAAGAAATAAAATTATAAGAGATAAAAAATACATGGGAAGATAAAACTCATCATTTAAAGTTAAATAGACATACATCATCTAAAAAAAATAAAAAAAATAAAAATTTAATGTGCAAAGAAAACATCCCCAAAAAAAGGTTTTCTGTTCAACATGAAGAAATAACCCCTATGTGAGGCTCTTTCCAAGTCTATCAAAATATAAAAAAAACAACACTGACATAAAAAGGGAAGGTAAACAACTTGAAATTAAAAAAAAAAAAATGTAGTACAAACTGGGCAGACCGGATCCTCAGAGTTGTCCGGTAAAACTCTCCGCTTGGCTCACAAAGCACAGATGTTTGTGGTCTCTCTCCCCTCGAAACCGATGATAGTGAATTGCCTATGGGGTTCCACCTCTCTGTCCCAAACCATAAAGTATTTAGAGCTTTAGGATGTCAAAGCTTTAGGATGCCAAACTTGAAATTCGTATACAAAATGCTTAGTTATGCATAATGAAAGTATTTTGCAATATATTTTCATTACTTCTTTTCCTCCCTTTTTCTTGTAATGTAGCTCTGAAAATTGGGCAATTTCTAATACTCAGAACTTGAAATGCACCTGTTGACTTTTCAAGGCCAACGCTGCTAGATATCTGTCCCTTAACTGATAACTCCAAATAAATGCATTTTATACTAACTTTATGACCGTGGCTAGCCTGCTAGTATGCTGAGTAAAACCGATAGGCTCCTCCAAATATTTGGATATTGAAAAATATTTGCAGAAAAAAAAAAAGATGTTAATTTGCTTCGAAATTGTTAAGACTTGGCTGATATGTTATTTTTTAGCAGCGCACCAGAAATGTCTTGAAATGACAGTGTTTACTGTCCCTTTAATTCTAGTCCAGAGCAAAAATAGGAATAATTCCTAGATGGGCGCTCTTTGAGGATACTGTAAAGCATCACAGAAAATGCTGTTCTGTTACAATGAGACGGAACATTTTTGCAATGTATTTCCTTTATACTTATAAGAATCTACTTTGCATATAAAACTTTTTTTCGTTATTTGCATGTTCCTTTAAAACAGTTTAACACAATATAACTCGCATCATACAGTAAGAAACAATGCAATACATTTTGTTAATAGGTTTGGCTAATGAATGCCAAAAATACAAAAACATCACTGTGACTGATTTAATAAGAAAATTCTCTTCTGCAACTTTGCGCACAGCCACTCAAACATTTATCGAACTATAAAACCCTCTCTAGTAAAAGTCCCTTCCCTTCAGTGCCAAAATATACAAAGAAATAAAAAGGGCACAATAAAACTATGTAATGCAGATGGTCCAAGTTACATAAATTAAAACGAGGTCAAGTGAAAACAATATAAACCTTCTAAGCTAAAAAGGAAACCATTAATCACAATGTAAATGATATTGTTATTGCTTTTTTACAGTTATGTACCATTATCTATGATAAATACAACTGTCAACATTTATTTTGAATTAATAAATTTAATGTAAGGCAAAATCAAATTTTTACTTAGTCCTCCATCAAAACGGCTTACTAAATAGTTTGCTAATTTTGAAAAACTTTCATTGTACTTTACTCTGTTTATAGATTTAATTTTGACATAGAGGCCATTTTGCTACCACATTAAAGAAAACTAAACAAACCGTGTTTTAAAATATATAAGTTAAAACATATGACCCACCATTTAGATATTGTATGCATTTTTATACTAATTTATACTATGATTACAATTAACAGCTTATACACATTTTAAGATCCCCTCTCAATCTTGTCAAAATATAATGTTGTACATATTCTGTTCAAGAACATACCCTAATAATAGGCAACCAGTTACAACTTATACAGTTAGCTAAGTAGAAGAGAAAAGCGAAAAGCAGGAAAGATCAATCAAGCGGGGTAAAAAAAAAAAAAAGCAAAACAAGTACTGCTGCCACCTCAACCGAAAGAAAGGGCTGGACTCATGGATTCCCACCATCATGAAATAAATTAATCAGGTAAGCTTAAATTTTGTTTTCTTTCATCAGATGGTTAAAGTCATGAGTCATCAAGTGTGGAAATCAAGCCCCAAGCCATGAAGTCCACAAGAACGCTGTGAAAGGGGGGGGGGGGGGGTGACAGTGAAGTTCTTTCATCAGGTGGAGAGTCCACAAGTCATCAAGTGTGGGAATCAATTCCCAAGCCGTGAAGTCCACAAGAACACTGTGAAAAGGGGGGGGGGGGGGGACAAACAGTGAAGGGAGGACGTTACTATTTAGGCACTATGGCCCGCTGAACTTTCCTGCCAATTGCAGCCTCAGGAGAAGTATACATATGAAACTGATGAAACTTAGAAAAAGTGTGTAAAGAAGACCAAGTAGCTGCCTTACAAATCTGATCAATAGAAGCATTGATACGAAAAGCCCAAGTAGTAACAACTGCTCTAGTGGAATGAATAGTAATGCGCTCAGGGCGAGTTGTCCCCACAACCAGATAAGCCTTGCAAATGAAAGCTTTAAGCCAAGATGCCAAATAAACAGTCGTAGCTTTCTGACTTTAAGGCGAAAATGCAAACAAAAAGTAGAAAAAAATTCTGAAATCTTGTCGTTTTCACATATTTCAAGGCTCAAACATCATCCAAGTTGTGGAGAAGACAATCCTTAAAATTCTTAGGAGCTGGACAAAAAGAAGGAACCACTCTTTCATTATTGATAGTATCTGTAGATATCATCTTAGGAAGAAAAAATTGTTAGTGCAAAGAAAAGCCTTATCCTGATTAGATATGTGCATTCATCATTTTCGTTCACTGCCGAATGCAGCAGCCACTTGTGGCATTTGGCTCTTTTCGGAGCTGGATTTCTTCTTGTGAAAGTGTCACACACTGTCTCATACAGATAAAAGTGAAACACACTATAAGATCAAATCTAGATCTTAGTGTATTGCACTTTCACAAGAATAAATCCAGCTTAAAAGAACCAAATTCCGCAAGTTGCAGTCTTCTCCTTCATTCAGCTCTGAACAAAAATGTAGAATGCACATATCTTATACTGATTAAAAATATGAAAAGGAGGTTTGCATGACAAAGTTGTAAACTCAGAAACCCTTCTAGCCAAAGAAATAGCTAGAAGAAAAAGAACCTTCCAGGACAAATGCTGAAGGTCTAAACAATGCATCAGCACAAAAGAAGAAATTGGAAGAACCCTTAAAAAAGATTAAGATTCCAAGAAGGACAAACTACAAATAACTGGTTTAATTCTAATCAGAGCCCCAACAAAAGGTCTGAAATTAAGGAATTTTTGCGATTTTCTTATGAAACAGAAAGATTAAATCTGACCCTTCAGTAAACTGACTGATAAACCTTTTTCAAAACCTTCCTGCAGGAACTCAAGAACTAAACTAATTACAACAATAACCTTTGCGAGAAACAGCACACAAAAAAAGTTTGCCAGACCTTAAAGGGACACGAAACACAAATAAATTATTTCACAATTTAGGTAGAACATTCAATTTTAAGAAAATTTCCAGTTTACTTCTATTATTAAATTTGCTTCATTCTCTTGGCATCATTTGTTGAAGGAGCAGCAATGCACGACTGGTTTCTAACTGAACACATGGGTGAGCCAATGATAATCAGTATATATATATATATATATATATATATGCAGCCAACAATCAGCAGCTAGAACCTAGGTTCTTTGCTGCTCCTGAGCCTACCTAGGTAAAACTTTCATCAAAAGTTAGCAAGAGAAGGAAGCAAATTTAATAATAGAAGTCAATTGGATCTGTCTAAACCATGAAATCATTTTTTGGGTTTCATGTCCTTTTAAGATAAATATGTCTGATAACAGGTTGCTTAGCATGAATCAAAGTATCCATAACCTTGTCAGAAAAACCTGAGACTGAATTTGACTGCATGGTGATTGAAAACTTAATTCTGAGTTTTAAGATCTGATAAAAGAAAAAGCCTTGAGGGAGAAGATCCTTTCTTAGAGGAAGTCTCCAAGGCGGGTTCAAGGACATCTACACCAGATCCCCAAAACAAATGCTGCAAGGCCATGCCAGAGCAATCAGAATTGCTGAGGCTTGTTATGCTTGATTTGGGCTATTACTCTGGAATAGCAACACAAATAGAGGAAAAACCTTAAATCAAGGGACCAGTAAGGCATCTATAAGGCTTGTCTGAGGGTCCAGAGACTTGACACAATACTGAGGTCATGAGGTCTCTTTGGTAGACCCCAACGTCTCACAATTTGGTTGAAAACTCTGGTTCAGAGACCATTCCCCTTGATGAAGAGACTGGCAAATGAGAAAGTATTCTGCTTATATTTTTTTTTTTTTTTAAACTGTGCCAGACGGTGCCGGTGTCATGTGACATGCCAAGCTATTGCCATGTGCTGCTTTATATGTGCACTGTGCAGCACTGAATGCTAAGCCCTAACTCGGCATCCAGCAATTCCCACTGCATCAGAAAAGGTCCTGCTGGGGTTACCACTTTTACCAGATAACTGCTCTGATTGTGGGGATTGTTTCTGGGTAGGGCTGACTGTAGGCAGAAAGCTGGAGCGGCAGGCACATGAGGATTTGAGGATCTGTGCAGCTGCATACACTGCTCTCTTCAGTCTTGAGGCTGTGTGACTTATCTCACACTGTATCCATGCAGCCTTGGGCAGACAGCATCCAGTCTGCTGTTCCCCTTAGCCCTGCTCTTTCTGCTGTGGCCCTAAGATCAACTAACTGAAGTTTGTTAGGGGAACAAGTCTTTACCTTGCTTTGCTCCTGTTGGCTGCCTTAAATCTCTTTAACCAGCTAACCTCACACTAGAATAACATTCAAAAGAATATTAAATAAATCCACAGTGGAGGAATTTATATATTTACTTATTGGTACTGCTTAGGTCCAGTTTCACATATTGCATTTTATTTCATTTTTTTTTTTTATTAATTAGTTGTTTTTTGGGATGTTCGGGTGGAGAGCAAAATTGCATGGGGTGGGGGGGTAAGAAAATTTTTACCCAGGGTCCAGTCAATATTAAAGACGGCCCTGCCGGTCTGAGGACCTAATGAGGTTTTTCAGAAATTCTTTGAGCTTGAACTAGAGACAATAGAGCTCCCAGTACTGTTGGAAACACTCTTGAAGCTGTAGCAGATGAAAAGGGAGGGCCAAGAACTGATAATACTTGTCTAGAAAAGCAAATCTCAGGAACTTGATATGATCCCTGTGTATAGGGATATGCAAATAAGAATCTTTTAAGTCTTTTGTAGACTGACATAAACTGACCTTTCTGCACTTAAGGTAGTGAGAAATGGACCTTCCAGAAATGTTATCAAGATTTTGAGACCCAAAACAGGCTGAAATGTGCCCTCTTTCTTTGGTACTTGAATAAAACCCCTAGTTTAATTCTGAAGTTGGAACTGGAGTAATCACTACCATTAATTCCAGATTTCTCACACAAGCTAAGAATGCTTGGGCCTTTAAGGGATTTCAAGGTATTAGAGACAGAAAGAATCTTCCCAGAGGAGGACTTTAACAAAAACATATTCAATACCCCCTGGGAAATCATTTGCAATACCCAGGGATACTGTACAGATCTTTCCCAAGCCTCTCAAAAGAGACTCAATCTTTCCCCAACCAGAGACTGATCTGGTATGGGGGCCGCATCTTCATGAGGTTTTGGGAGCTGGGGCAGACTTCTTGGACAGTTTGTTTTTGAACCAAGCAGAATTAGACTTCCAGCAGAGTGTGAATATTTCTGAACCTGAGAAAACAAAAGGAATAAAAACTCACAGCAGATCTATGCTTATTTATCTTATCCTAGGGGGGAAAAGCTCTGTTACCCCCAGTGACTGTAGCAATAATAGCATCCAGTTTAGGCCCAAACAGAGATTTACCCTAAAAGGGAAATAAAACCATCTGTGCTTAGAAACCATATCAGCAGACCAAGACTTGAGCCACAAGGCTCGCCTACCTTAAACAGCTATTGCAGCATTCTTTACATTAATGTGAATCATTTCCACTGCTGCATCACAAATCTCATCCAGAGTGTTTTCCAAACAGCAGTGGCAGCACCAACACAGGCTACACTGACTTCAGGCCATAAACATGAAACCTGAAAAGATTGCATATTAAAAGAAAAGTTTTCTATCTATGGGATCCTTAAAAGCAGGGGTCAAGTCCAGCGGCAATGCATGGGAATGGAGTTCCTGCACTATTTTTGCAGGTGGAACAAAGTTTCCCCTGGACCGAGAACAGAAATGCTTCAGTAAACACTGCTGCTTCTGTTGGGAGGAGCTGGAACACAGTCTGGTTTGAGGGATAGTGAGATTCTCTAGTAATGGTCAGTAACACTTCTTAATTTACACTAAATGCAAGTCTGTCAGCGGGATCTGCTGTGTGATCACCCCACACTGTGTGGAACTCTGTGACAGAGGAGACCCAAAAGGCAACCATTCAACCCTTGATTGGTTTTAATTTGATTAACCAAGGTGTATAGATTATATACATATAAATACAGTGTGTGTGTGTGTGTGTGTGTGTGTGTGTGTATAAAACAATATTAATTGTGAGGGAGATGGAAGTCTTGGTGAGTTCCCACACTTTTTGCTGTAGGACTTGACCCCTGCTTAAAAGAGGAACTATACTCCAAAGGAGTAGTGGTACACTTGGCAAAAGTGGAAATAGATGCGTCTACCTTAAGAACAGTTTCCCAGATCTCTGTATTAACAAAAGGATGAGGAAACAGATTTAAATTTGGTATATGAAAGAGAAAAAAAAAAATACCTGCCTTCTGCCATACTATTGAAATAATTTCAGAAACTGAATCAGGAATGAGAAAAGATGAAGGCTCCCTAGGACTGCTGCTTTAAAAATGTATCAATTCTCTTAACAGGTTGCTTGACTGTAGCAGGACAATTCTCTACCTCTAAGGCAATTATAACTTCCCGCAATAAGACATGAATATGCTTTAGCCTTATATTAAAGGGCACAACAGGAGGATTGTGAGACTCAGGGAGAAAAGCTTTAAAATAAGAGTACTCAGAGTCAGAAACAGCCATTAATGGATAATTTAAGGTGGCCACTTCTTCCCTGGTTAGCTAAAAGGCCAAAGGAGGAACACTTTTAAATCCGTAACAGCTGGGGGTAAGCAAGTTAAAACCTCATTAAAAGGAGATTGAATATAATCCTTAAGTTTGGAGAAAGTTTAAGTAAACTCTCCTGGGAACAACACTGACAACTCCAAAGCGTAGTAAAACTTTTTTTAGGATTAGCTCATAATATTGTACATCACCTTAAAACAGCCTGAGGGATTTGAAGTCGCCCTATTTCCATGTGCATCAAACATCCACAAATTAAATCCACAGCACCATATATGGTGCAGTGGATGTCATTTGTGGTTATTTTGGATTAGCAATAGACTCAGAGGCCTGAGCTGCTACAGTTTTCTCCACCAGTACCAGTAAGGAAAGAGACAGACTGAAGCAACTAAGCCGTATAAAGGTAAGCAATACATAAGATAATACATAACATAAGATACTGGTCAAATAACAGCTGAAAAGACTGTAAAAAAAAAAAAAACGGAAAAGGGCTTACATAGCAAATAACAGCACATAAAAGGTTAAATAAAAAATTTGTACACAAAATTTGAAGCCAAACTCTGATCATCAAAGTGCCTTGCCACCTCCACCATTCCTGAAATCCTTCCTATACGTTGAGAATAATACAACTCAGGAAAAGGAATTTTAACACAGAAAAGGCACGCTAAAAATCTCATTTAAACAGTTAACCCTTTGCTCGCCTGCACTACCGGTGAGCAATAAAGCTAAAAACCCGAAGCATAGCTCAGAAGCAAACTTCTGAGCGTGCTATGCTAACAGTGCTAAATTTAAATAAACAGTGACCTCAAATATATATATATATATATATATATATATTATTTTTTTTTAAAACATACCTAAAAGTGCTATAAAGTGCTAATATAAGGTGTATGGTATATAAATATAAGTAGCACGTAGGACTTGCTACAAGAGACGTACATTTCTGCATAAGGGAACATCTTTCTACTATCCATGTAGGCAAGGCTAAGACCCCACTAGTGCAGCACTTTGTGCATATGCATAAGAAAAATGATACCTTCGCATGGATTGCTATCAAGAAGATATCATTCACTGACAGGGGTGGTGATAGGAATAAATGCCCAGAGAGACAAGAAAAGTATTTTTGGTAGTAAACCTTTGGCAGTATTTTTTTGACTGTAACTATTTAGGAAGGATGTTATTTCTGCATTAGTTATAGTTACATTTATTGACTCAATTTAATATTTTCTATTGTCATCTATTTGCTTACTGTGGCTTATTATACCCCTTAGCACTGCTTTTCTTTTAATGCCATGTGGACTGCTAAATGTGTTGAATACATCGATGGTAAAATAATATAATGTATTATACTGTGTACTATGCATTATGTTTCTTGTATAATACAGAAGTCCAACAGTAAATATGTAACTATCACTGTTATGTTCCTATATAAGGTCTACTATAATTGGATCATTATTAACATGGCAAACATTAGTACAATTTAGTATAGCCAGGTCCAGGAGCTGATAATGTATAGCGGTAAGTATATTTATGCACTGATATGTTGAACATAAGCAATAGGAGATCATATATATATATATATAGATATTAGGGGTGTTGAAAATAATCGGCACAACGATGCAGCCTTTAACGATGCTGCATCGATGCAGTGAAGAGCCGAATCGATTCACGCAATGTCACGTGACCCCTCCTCCAGACCGACACCAGAGACAAGGAAAGATACAAAGTGGTGGATGCGGGCAAGTCGACCACAGCATGGCTAAAGTTTTTTTGTTGTTGTCATTTTAATAGCGGCCAGCGGGGGCGTTGCGGTAGTGGGGAGAAGTGAACTGAGTATCTTGAGGGCAGAGTGAGTGGGAGAAGAAGCCCTCATATACAGCAAATGTTTGCAGCCTTTGTGAATTACGTCCAACTCTGACAGTAAGCAGGCAGGGTAAATATATAATATAGAATGTGCAGGTCCTGCAGGAGCGAGTTGTTTATATAAGGAACATGACAATGATCTTATGACAACTTCCAGCAGTGCTGACAATAGCACTTCAGCTTCTACGCTCTTCTGCTCTTTAAAAAAGTTGAGTCGCTCTTTTTACACAAAGCGAGTCGCTCCTAACCGGTAGTAAGATCACTAAGGGACATAGAGGTAAATATATTCAGGAAGGAGAACATTATTTAATAAGACTAAAACACAAGGAAACAAATTTTTATACAATGATCATGAAAGTGTCTGCTCTCTGGCCCCGGGTAAGAGTGGATTGTAGAAATCAGGGAATTCATTAGCCAGAAGTTGAGGAAAAAATATGCAGGTATTAAACAGAGTGACGTTAATAAAGGATGTGAAACCCTTTACTAGAGCGAGTTGTTCCTATGAAGAAACGCAGGCTTCTGTATAGAGGGGTGGGCGGTAGTTGCATGTTCAGAGCAGGCGTGCTTAAAACAGAGGCTTGAAATGAAAGTGGCCGCTCAGAATTGCCATGTACAGCCCACCCCTCTCTACAGAAGCCTGCGTTTCTTCATAGGAACAACTCGCTCTAGTAAAGCGTTTCACATCCTTTATTAACATCACTCTGTTTAATACCTGCATATTTTTTCCTTATCCTATAAGCAATACAGTTATGCAATCTGGGAACCGCCATAGCCCTGTCCACGCCAACCCCGAAACCGGAAGTGAGAAGAGGGGTGTGCAACAAACACCGCGTGAAGTCACTGGGTATATCCCACATAGAGATCGGAGTTACGCAGTGAAGGAACCATGGCAACCGATGTAAACATCCCGGTTGAGTGTATACACTTCTGTCCTATAAGCCACATAGACTGGCAAACACATGCCCATAACATATTGAATGGGAAGAACCCAGTGACACTTAAGCGGAGTAACATCCAACTAAACCCATCTATTGATATATACAGATAGATATATGATAGAATAAGGTACCTAAAATATGATAAACACACAAAGGCTACTTCATAAAACAAGAATAATCTATCGTGTGAATAAATGGTGCATATTTAAAGGGGACGTGAACACCCACATATCTAAAGTAAGGTATTGGAGAGAAACCACGTCTCAAATATATCTGAACCTAAGAATGACAAAAAAAGAGGTGAATGTGGAAAGGACAAAAGGCAAAAACAACAAAAAAAGCCTGAACATAGGACTGAAACAAAGGGAAATGGGGGGGGGGGGGTTCCCATGAACGCAACAACTATGTCCTAGCAGCAGGCTGGGTAGCATGATATATAGTATGATATACAGTAAACCCACATATACAAAGCCCATCAACGTATTACATCAATTTATATATTGTTCTTAAATATATAATTTATATAATTGGATCGTAGCTCTCATCAAAACAGAAAGAATGGAAGGCAGATCCCACCAAAGTGTTGGACATCGCGGGAGGTGCATGATGGACCATTGTTTTATAGAAAACAGTGCCAATCAACAACAGTGTTCAATCCATTGGGTTGCACCGTATTTAACCGGTGTATCCACCTTGCTTCAGTTTGTAGAAGAATTTTGTCGCGGTCACCACCACGCCTCAGTGGGGGAACATGATCAATAAGGACAAAGTACAAATCGTTCACTGTGTGGCCAGCCTCTAAAAAGTGTCTGGCCACCGGTTGCTCACTTGACCCTCTCTTCAGCGCTGTCCTAATAGCTGATCTGTGATTCGCGAATCTGATCCTGGCATCATCAATCGTTTTTCTGACGTAAAAACGCCCACAACAGCAGTTAAGGAGGTATACCACATGAGTAGTGGTACAAGTGATGAAATGTCTGATTTTAAACCTCCTATTGGTGTGGGAATGGCAGAACGTCATGCCTGGTATCATGCCGCTACATGTTGTACAGCCTGTACATCTACAGGCCATTCTTTTTATTCCGCTGTAGCCAATTGGATGGAGTATAGCAATGGGTCTTCATCAGAGCATCCTTAAAATTTTATTACTTTTATAGCCCACTCTGGGATGGCCCCACTCTGTAAATGGAAGAGTGGGTCACTCTTGATGATATGCCAGTGTTGATCTGTTTTGGCTTGTTTGCTCTATAAATTGTTTGAGTTGCTATTACGCTATGTCTGAGGAAGGGGATTTTTTATCTCCACAATGTCACAGTAAAAGTGTGTTTTGACATAAGACCAGTGAGTGCCAGTTTTTTGTTACCTGTATTCTACCCGCTACTAGCACCCTGGCTATCTAGATTTTGGAAGTGAGAGTGCTCTCCTGCGTGTTCATATATATATATATATATATATATATATATATATATATATATATATATATATATATATATATATATATATAAAAAATATGGAATAGAACAAGTTCATGAAAATCATGGGCAGTAATCGTGATGCATCGCAGAATCGAATCGTTGACAGGATAATCGTAATCGAATCGAATCGTGAGACCAGTGAAGATGCACACCCCTAATATATATATATTTAGATCTAATCCTTGCACACTGTGATTGTGTCTTTCACTTGCTTGCTCAAATAAACCAACATTGGCAAGCGATTTTGGAGTTCCTCGTTTTCTTCATATTATATAGATAGATAGATAGATAGATAGATAGAGAGAGAGAAATAGATAGATAGATAATCAATATGGGACGTGCCTCCACTGCCGCCTCCTGCCATATGGGGCCAAAGTGTAGTTAAATTAATTTTTATTAAAAAAAATTACCAATTTTTTTCTTACCCATGTAATGCTATGGAGAGGCATCATACAGGACTGCATCTCTCGATAGCAAAACATGGATACATTTCTTCAATAGCAGCAGCGCTACCCACTGGTGGTAAAACTACCTGAAGCAAAAATAATGACCAATAGGAGGCATCCCTCATGATGCCTCTTAGCGAGAGAGCCAATCAGAGAAGTAAAAACTCATTTTAAACTCTTCTTGGCATTATTAGTTATGCAGGATGCAGGGCTGGCCCTGTCTGATGTTCACTGACTTGCTGTTACTGTGATCCAGTCTGGGACCCTCCCACTAGCACAGGCTTCACAAGAAACAAGAGGGGAGAATAAGGAGTCGGACTGCAGGAAGAAGTGCACAGTAAGTTATATTGTTAGGGTTTATAGCTTTTCCTCATTCTGTTAAATGATAGTGTTAATATTAATGTTTTTAATGTGAACTGTAAGCTTTCTACTTATTAACAAAGTTGGTTGTTAAGACTGTGAGGAGTGCTGGTAATGATAATAGCTTCCCACATTTTGCTGGCAGTTTATTTGAACTTTTTATTATGAATATTTTGTTTTTAATGTGATCTGGTAATTTGCTGCTTTTTAACAAATTAACAACATTGACTGCAGAGCATGCTTTATTGCTACAGCTCTCAGTAAGTATTGTGTTGTCACTAGCTGGTGCCCTTGTGCGAAAAAGGAAAAGCTAGTGCCTTTTTTATGCAGGAACCTCTTCTGGTCTGTATAATAAACAATGTACTTTCCCTCCTGTAAAACAGTCAGTGCTGAGTACACTCCTGTGCCCTGTCACCCAAGATATAAGGTGAGATCTACTGGGTCCAGACACTAACCTCTGAGTACCTTAGTTATGTGCACTGAAAATTAAAGAGAACAAAACTGTGCTGATTTTGTTTCTATGTATGTGGATTAGATTGATTGATTGATTGATTGATTGATTGATTTAAAGGGACACTGAACCCAATTTCTTTCTTTCATGATTCAGATACAGCATGACATTTTAAGCAACTTTCTAATTTACTCCTATTATCAATTTTTCTTCGTTCTCTTGCTATCTTTATTTTAAAACAGGAATGTAAATCTTAGCAACCAGCCCATTTTAGGTTCAGCACCATGGATAGCGCTTGCTTATTGGAGGAATACATTTACCCACCAATAAGCAAGCATAACCCAGGTTCTCAACCAAAAATGGGCCGGCTCCTATGCATCACATTCCTGCTTTTTAAATAAAGATAGCAAGAGAACGGAAAAAAAAATGATAATAGGAGTAAATTAGAAAGTTGCTTAAAATTGCATGCTCTATCTGAATCATGAAAGAAAAAATTTGGGTTCAGTGTCCCTTTAAGGTCAGCACTTCACTCTCTCATCCTACAGTTGTTTTCCTTCAATAAATACATTTTTTTACTGCAGTTCCCCATGCTTTTGGCTTTTCCTGTTTAAAACACCTCACTTTTTATTGTCTTTCTGTAATATGATGATCAGTCTGTCATTTATTAAAAAGCATAGTTTTTATATTTTTAGTATATAATAATAATTAGTGGTTTTCATATTAAATCCACAAGTTAAAGTGAGCTGTGATATCTCAGGAAATGTATGGTATATTGTGGTATTTAGCTGGCATTCATGGGAGTAGTGGAACTGATTGGACAGTTTTAATATGGTATATGATGAGTGGCATAAATGAGGGAAGGAATCATGTGGCAGAAAACTTTAATAAGTGGTTGTAAAAGGCCCTTAATCTTTATCAAATGTAGTGTATTACTGGCACACAGTAAGTAGGAGCAGGGGGCCACTCCAACTTCTCAAGTACAACTGGCATATAATATTAATAAAACATTTTATTCAACTATTATATATTTAACTTACATAAAAGTCATGTGGAAGTGTGTATGTGCAGACATCCCAACTGCAAAAACTCATTTCAGGGAGGTGCCCCCCCATGCCCCTCACTGCATGCCAACCTCACTATAGTACCTCACTGTACCACCTCTGTGTAGTACCTCACTGTACCACCTCTATATAGTACCTCACTGTACCACCACACTATAGTACCTCACTATAGTACCTCACTGTACCACCTCTATATAGTACCTCACTGTACCACCACACTATAGTACCTCACTGTACCACCTCACTATAGTACCTCACTGTACCACCTCACTATAGTACCTCACTGTACCACCTCACTATAGTACCTCACTGTACCACCTCACTATAGTACCTCACTGTACCACCTCACTATTGTACCTCACTGTACCACCTCTGTGTAGTACCTCACTGTACCACCTCACTATTGTACCCCGCAACCCCAATTCAGAATTCCTCAGTGCTCTGATTATAAAATAGTTGAAAATGTATTATAGAGTATGAGTAGAGTATGAGTAGAGTAGAGTAGAGTAGAGTAGAGATCAGAAAGGGGGGAAAAAGTCTAGAGAGGAACGCAGTAACTATTTACATTGAGCTATAATGGAACAGTGACACCTAGAGGTAGAAATGAAAAGTGCAGGCATAAATTTGATTCTCTCTGGCACCGCTATTTCCGGGAGATTGTTTCATTTGCAGGTGTCAGGGAGCAGCTTTTCCAATGCGGGAGACTCCCGGACCTTCCGGGAAAGTTTGGGATGTCTGGTATGTGTGTGTATCCGAGTGTGTGTGTGCTTTAGGGATGCACCGAAATGAAAATTCTGGACCGAAACCGATACCAAAAATTCAGGATGCCCCTGGCCAAAAACCGAAACAAAACCAATTTTTTTTTTCTTTTTTAACTACAGTTTGTGTGTGTAGCTGAGAGAGCTTGTAGGTGGGAAAGCTCCAACAAATGGACGTGATCACTTGTACAGTAGGGTGTGATCTGCAGTGAAACTGGTGAAGCTCTACAAGGGAGAGTGTGGTTATAGCCAGACAACAATACGAGGTGGACATGTGTTTTATTTTTGGGTGTAGTTATCCGTGCGATGGGCGTGGCTGCACCTGATCGTCTCTCATCTTATCTCCGCCTAGTTCCTGGTTCGGGTCTCACACTGACCCGTCAGATTATATGTCCAGAACCCCAAATGGAGTCTGCCTATCACCAGGACCACCAGACTTAGCTACGACCTTACGTGCAAGGTGGTTATAGAAAGTTACTTTGCTTTTTTGTATACACTGTCTGGTGGATGCTAATTTACACCAACTGTGTGCGAGCTTGGGGCTTATGCATATATAGTGTGCACACATTTTATTTGCAAATAGAATGTCTACGCACATGAGGCTGATGTATGAGCACTGTATATAAGGCTTATACATATTCACTGTGTGTGCTTAGGGCTGTGTCTCATTTTCGGTGGCCCAAATTTTGGTGCATCGCTAGTATTATTCTTTATTTAGTTCTGTGAAACAGAATCAGTTTTAACCGTTTTTTTTGTTTTTGTTTGTTTTTTTACCAATTATCAAAATAAAGTATAGTCCTAGAAAAGTAGTATTATATGCAAAACAGTAAGTCAAGTAATGAACTCAAACAGCAGCTCTAGGCTGGCATCAAATTTCAAAAATATGCCACACAATAGTTTTACCGAAAATAAAAGGCAAAAAAAAAAAACCAAAAATGCCCTTTTTGGCCTAAACTTTCTGCGGTCGAAATTTCGGTACATCCCTAGTGTGCTTGTCTGTATATATTTGTTGATTAGCCAGCCTCTTAGTGTGTATTTCTGTGAGTGCTTGTGTATGTGTGAGTGAGTATGTATGTGGCTTCTTGTCTGTGCTTTTTGGGTGCCTGTTTGTGTGCATGTGGTGCCTGGTTTTGTGTATGTTGGTTCCTATGTGTATATGGTATCTGATGGTGATTGTGTGCTGTGCGTGTCTGTGTGAGTCTTCTTGTATATCCAAGTGTATATTTCTGTGTGTGATTCTGTATGTCCCTGTTTATGTTTGTGTCACTGTGTGTGTCTGTATGTGTTAGTGCCTCTGTATGTCCGAGTGTGATTCTGTGTGCATGTGAATCTATGTTTGTGAGTGTGTGTTTCTATGTACGTGTGGGGGGCCCTGATTAATGGTTTTGTAAGGGGCTGTACAAGGATGTCAGTAGTATGTTAGGACTGTATATGGATGTCAGCAGTCTGGAAATGTACATGATGTCAGCAGTATGCTAGGGCCGTACATGGATGTTAGTAAAATAAATACATATATTTTTCTTTTCATTAAAATGCTGTTTTTATAGCCTTATTTCTATCCTTTCTTAGGTGTTTTGCTTCTCTTGTATTTTAACTATTAGATATAGAATTTCATAGTGGGCAGGGTTTTAGTACTTGGGCCACTGAATTGTACTTGCCCCCTGGTTCCAAAATTGCCAGTCATCCCCTGCATTTTTTATGCATTAGTTGCATTAGGGAGTTTCTGGTTTTAACATGTGGTCAGATTGTTTGGAAGCCTTGTTTGTGTGCTTGTAAGTATTTCATCCTGCCTGGGTCAGAATTCAGTCTACACCAAAATCGCTATTACCAGTATTTAAAAAGATAAATAATGCCTTTACAACCCATTCCCCAGCTTTGCACAATTAAAGGGACACTGAACCCAAATTTTTTCTTTTGTGGTTCAGATAGAGTATGAAATTTTAAGCAACTTTCTAATGTACTCCTATTATCAAATTTTCTTAATTCTCTTGGAATCTTTATTTGAAATGCAAGAATGTAAGTTTAGATGCCGGCCCATTTTTGGTGAACAACCTAGGTTGTCCCTGCTGATTGGTGGATAAATTCATCCACCAATCAAAAACTGCTGTCCAGAGTTGTGAACCAAGAAAAAAAAGCTTAGATGCCTTCTTTTTTATATAAAGATAGCAAGAGAACGAAGAAACATTAATAATAGGAGTAAATTAGAAAGTAGCTTAAAATTACATGCTCTATCTGAATCACAAAAGAAAATTTTTGGGTTCAGTGTCCCTTTAACATTGTTATATTAATATACTTTATAACTGTTTAATCTCTAAATTTCTGACTGTTTAAGTCACTACAGACAGCCTCTTATCACATGCTTTTTTATTCGCTTTTTCACAAGAGACTGCTAATTGATGTGTGTCATATAGATAACATTGTGCTCTCTCCTGTGGAGTTGTGCAGGACTCAGCACTAACTGTCTAAAATGCAAGTCAATAGATAATAAATAAATAGCCCTGAGATAAGGAGACTGCCTGCAGAGGCTTAAATACAAAATATTAGATACAATTCTAATTGTCATTGTGTAACCTGCTAATTTAATCGTAAATTTAAGTTACCTCTATTAGGTTCATATATGTGCTTCTCAGGCGTATCATAGCCACTGCCTCACTAGCCTCTGAGCTCACTGATTTTATATATATATATATATATATATATATATATATATATATATATATATATATATATATATATATATATATATATAGATAGATATTTTGACAGAACCCAAGGCATAGTAATGGAAGGTGTCTATATTCCCTCAAAAGTGCTGCAGTGCGGGGTATGGTCTGACAACCCCAGGGAGAATTGTTATGTTTGTTTGCCACATAGAGAAAATATGTGATTTATTTCTGGGTCCCTGGGGTGGAATATTTGGTGGAGAGTAGGGTGGGCCAGTGCTCCACCCCCGCAGTTTGCAGGTAGCACATTATGTCAAAAAGTCCAGTCCAGGAATTCTGTCTGACTCAGCTAGCTACTCACCTGCATGTGGTAATTGACAGCAGGTGCTAATAAAATCCCCACTCAGGGGTTGAGAGGTAGATTTGCCAGCAGTAAAGGGAAACTGCAAACACTCTCCTGAGAGGAATTATCTCTAAAGGACAAAGTTTGAAAGGTATGTGCAATATTACTTTTGTGAAAAGCTACTTAGTGCAGACAGTTGTACTTGTTAGTAAGTGCTCAGTGGAGCAAGCCTCTTTTGTTTTGTTTATGTTTATTTTGCCTGTTTTTTGCCAGACCTGATAATAAACAGACTATTTTATAAAGCTGCAACCTTGTGTGGTGTTTCCAGCTTTGAGGACTGTGTGTTTCCAAGATCCCAGGTCACATATGGTGGAGAATGCGGGCAACACACTGATAGTCTGTTAAGGAAACAATACCACACTTAAAATGGAGAAAGTTGTAAAGGCTTTACTACAGGCTACGGCCTCAGAGCAACAGGCCACTACCACACAGCAGCAAGCTACTGCCAGCCAGCAAGAAAATATTGCAGTGCTACAAAAATTGGTATTAACACAAAGAGAGGAACAGCAGAATATCACACGTACCATGCAGCAGGAGATTCGAGGCCTATCTGAAAGACTGGGCAGGTGTGCTGCAGAAATTCCACACAGTTCTAAGACTCTGAGAGTGAGTAACTATTTGCAAAAGATGGTGGCTACAGATGATGTGGAGGCTTACCTGATGGCTTTTGAAAGGACAGCCAAAAGAGAAGGGTGGCCTGCGTCTGAATGGGCAAGTCTCCTTGCGCCATTTCTGAGTCGAGAACCTCAGAAGGCATATCGACACACTGTATTAAATCTGGCACATAGCCACATACTTGGGGGGCACTTGGGGATAGAAAAAACCAGAGAGAGAATTCTTAGGAGGTTTTATTGGCCAGGTGTAATGGCATCTATCACAAATTATTGTTCTTCTTGTCCTGAATGCCAATTAACTGCCCCTCTTACAGCATACCGTAGCCCCTTGGTGCCCTTACCCATAATTGAGGTCCCATTTGAACGCATTGGTATGGATTTTGTGGGTCCTCTTGTAAAGTCTGCAAGGGGGCACCAGTATATATTGGTAATAGTAGACTATGCTACACGTTACCCTGAGGCAATACCCATGCGTACTACTTCAGCAAAAGCAATTGCTAAGGAGTTAATGTTAATGTTCAGCTGTGTTGGGATTCCCAAAGAAATATTAACAGACCAAGGCACTCCATTTATGTCGAGAATTACAAAGGAGTTGTGTAATATTCTTCATATAAAGCATCTGAAAACATCCGTATATCACCCACAAACTGATGGTCTGGTAGAACGATTTAATAAAACACTAAAGGCTATGCTCAAAAAAGTAATTGATAAAGATGGGAAAAACTGGGATTTCCTTTTGCCTTATTTAATGTTTTCCATCTGAGAGGTCCCTCAAGCTTCTACTGGGTTTTCGCCCTTTGAACTTTTGTATGGAAGACACCCCAGAGGGTTGCTAGACATAGCTAAGGAGACTTGGGAACAGGAGTCAACCCCTCACAGAAGTGTGATTGAACATATAACTCAGATGCAGGATCGAATGACAGCCATTATGCCCATAGTTAGAGAACACATGGAAAATGCCCAACAGCACCAGCAGAACAGCTATAATAGAAATGCCAGGGTTCGTGTGTTTAATCCAGGAGACAGAGTACTAGTCCTGGTTCCCACTGTAGAGAACAAATTTTTGGCAACATGGCATGGGCCATATGAAGTCATTGACAAAGTGGGGGAAGTAAATTACAAAGTAAGACAGCCTGAGAGGCGAAAGGAGGTACAGATTTACCATGTGAATTTACTTAAACCGTGGAAAGAAAGAGAAACACTTGTGGCTATAAAAACAGCAGACCTCCCTACAATGGTGGAGAATGAACCCGTAATCAATATCTCAGAAACCCTGACTATCCACCAGAAGAGGGAGGTAAAAGACTTCATCAGATTAAATAAAGATCTTTTATCCTCAGTCCCAGGAAGAACTACGATAATAGAGCATGACATTGTCACTGAACCGGGAAAAAGGATAAATCTAAAGCCATATAGAATACCTGAAGCCCGGAGGGAAGCAATCAAATTGGAAGTGAAGAAAATGCTGGACCTTGGGGTAATTGAAGAATCCCAAAGTGACTGGAGTAGCCCAATTATGCTTGTACCAAAGCCTGATGGCACAATCAGGTTTTGTAATGATTACCGGAAGCTGAATGCAATATCCAAGTTTGATGCATACCCCATGCCAAGGGTTGATGAACTTGTGGAGAGACTCGGGAGAGCCAGGTACCTTACCACATTGGATTTGACCAAGGGTTATTGGCAAGTGCCGCTTAGAGGACGAGCAAAGGAAAAGACTGCCTTCTCTACTCCATATGGGCTCTTCCAATACAAGGTGTTACCTTTTGGCCTACATGGTGCTCCAGCAACATTTCAAAGAATGATGGACCGGATCTTAAGGCCACATGCTCATTATGCTGCAGCTTACTTAGATGACGTGGTCATACATAGCGAAGATTGGGAGTCTCACTTGTCAAAAGTGCAAGCTGTCCTTAATTCCATAAGAAATGCCGGTCTGACAGCAAATCCAAGTAAATGTACCATTGGCTTGGAGGAGGCCAAGTATCTTGGCTATTCCATTGGAAGAGGAATAGTAAAGCCACAACTTGCTAAAGTTGAAGCCATAAGGAATTGGCCACGATCTATGACGAAGAAACAGGTCAGAACATTTCTTGGGCTTGTTGGCTACTACAGAAGGTTTATCTCCAACTTTGCTACTATAGCGGGTCCTTTAACTGACCTCACTAAAGCAAAAGCTCCAGTAATAGTGAAATGGTCCTCTAAAGCTGAACAGGCATTTCAAAATCTCAAGGAAGCCATCTGTAGACAACCAGTGTTAGTCACCCCTGATTTTTCAAAGGAGTTTGTTTTACAGACGGATGCCTCTGATGTAGGGCTTGGAGCAGTGCTTTCCCAGGAAAGTCAAAGTGAAGAGCACCCAATACTATACCTGAGCCGGAAACTTCAACCTAGAGAAAATAACTATTCGATTGTTGAAAAGGAGTGTCTAGCAATTAAATGGGCTGTTGATACTCTCAAATATTTGTTGGGCAGAAAATTTAGACTAGTTACTGATCATGCACCTCTCTAAATGGATGAGTCAAAATAAGGATAATAATAGTAGAGTTACACGCTGGTTCCTTAGTTTGCAACCCTATCTCTTCTCAGTAGAACACAGGGCAGGAAGTAAACAGGGTAATGCTGATGGCCTTTCACGTATGCATACGCTTTTGGCCATGGTCGCTCACCCCACTAGGTCTGAGCTGTCGGGGAGGATGTGTGACAGAACCCAAGGCATAGTAATGGAAGGTGTCTATATATATATATATATATATATATATATATATATATATATATATATATATATATATATTTAAAGGGACAGTCAACACCCAAAAGAACTTTATCCCATACCTTCGATCCGCCAAAGACGATGTGCCTGCACCACATCCCATTTTCAACACCTCTAGCGTTATACGAGTAATCGGCCAAAGCACATACATTTTTCTAATAGAGATATGGCAGCCAAACTCCCCCCACCGTGACGTAGTAGGTTTCAGTTTAATTGAATCAGCCAATCAGAATCAAATCCTCGGCTGGATTCATAACATGCGTTCATGCTTGCACTTCTGATTTCAGCTTGAAAACTGACAGAACTTAAAATGCGCATGCGTAAACGGTTCATACATGAACGAGCATGGCATTTAGTAAAGAAGGGGATGAAGGAGGAGGGGGAGGAGCTTGGCTGCCATATCTCTATTAGAAAAATGTATGTGATTTGGAGGATTACTAGTATAACGTTAGAGGTGTTGAAAATGGGATGCGGTGCAGGCGCATTGTCTTTGACTGATCGAAGGTATGGGATAAAATTCTTTCGGGTTTGACTGTCCCTTTAAATACTAAGGGGTGTGTTTTAAAAATTAGTTTTTAGCTAATGAATGGCTTTTAATGACTTTAAATATGTACTGTGTGCCAGACAAACTAGGCTATGATTACAGCTTCCGCTGAAATGCATAATCCAGTCTGACACACAACACCCCTTTGCACCTTTATGAACTCTGTTTTTAAAGGATTGTAATAAAGGATCTTGTTTTTATATAAGTCCCTAGACTATGTGAAGCATATGAACATGTTCATATGCAGCAACTTGCTCCCAGTACACAAACCCATCCTAGGCAGTGCAACCACAATATTAAGGATCTAAGTTTAGTAACAGCATCTCAACCCAGGGGATTAGTGGACAAGTCCACTTTTACCCTGGGGAGGGCTGTGAATCCACGAGGAGTAGCTCACTGTATACCAGGGAATGGATTGACAAATCCATACTAAAGGATCCATTTATCTAAGGCTGGACAGACGAGGTTTGCAGTCTTGAACCTTGTCCACCCAGCCTAGTGGGCAGCACTATGCTCTCATGCCCCACTTCTAGATGGTATCTACATACTCCTGCCACCCCCTTTAGCTAATGACTCCCTCCAAGTCTCCCTAACAAAGAATGTGGAAGTTTGTGAGAGAGTTTCAAGAAAGATTTTTGTGACAGAGTGCGGTGCCAAGCACATTGAGAACATCTGATGAGGATCGCAATAGTGTTGATCTACTTCAGAATATTCTTGAAGACCCTACTTTACTAGAATGGGAGGTACAGGGGTATTCTGAAAATGGAGATCATTTGAACAGTTCAGAGACAGTGACCAGCTTCTCTCTTTGTAATGGGGCCAGGTTCAGATGGTATGGAAAGATCTCTCTCTTTCCCAGAATATTTGGCCTAAGAATTTTCAGTATGTCTGTTGCATTTTGAATATTGATGTGATGTTACTCTGAGTTTGGGTATTCATGTGGTAATCTATAGAAAACCTTTATGTTCTGTCCGTGTTGAGCATTTTGTAGTTTTTTTCCATTGAATTGTATATTATTGGAGATTATTAAAACAATTATTATTATGTTGGCTTTTAGTTCCCTAGACTGAGCACTAGCAAAATTTGATAGCGCTGTAATGGTTACACCCATGTTTTAATAGAATCCACCATTCTGTTGAGGGGAACAGAAAGAATCCTTACTTTCCACTTTGTGATACTTCTTATTTACTGCTTGTACTCCCCACTACCTACAGACTCACACTCAATAAAATGAGCTATTGAGCTAACAGGATCATAGTACCCAGCAATCGCACAAGAGATCTACCGGAGGTAATCTGCCCCGGAAAAAGACCCGGAAGAGCATGTAGAGGAGCAGCTTTTTATCTTATCTATATACCACGAGGCTGTGAATTCCTTAACACTGCAGTTACACAGAAAAACTACAACACGGAGCTTGCTGCTATAATCTGGTTGCCTACAAAATAGAGATGGACACCCTGTGAAAACCAGCTCAATAAGAAGGGCTGAGGATGTATGTACAGGCTTAAGAACACACACAGCACGGTACGCTCCATATTGATATGGATATCATTGTAAGTGCAATTTTTATTTTTAATGCATCTTTATCCCGGCCAGCAATCAGCTGTACTTAACAGGGGATTATTATAACGTATCTACAAATAGTGACCTACAGGGGTGAAGATTTCTGCAATGTTTTTCTTGCTCCACAATGTTTTTATGGTCTATGAGAGACCCCCACATTTTAATTCTCCCAAGGTTCTCCTGCATATATTACAAGAACAGCCAGTAATCTTACATGTTCAATATGGCACTACTGAAATCTGCATAAATTGTATTACTTTAATAAAGCATTCTCACTCCATTGTGAATGGACTTGTTTTAAATCTGTAATCATACAGGGCATTAAAGGGATAGGACAACAAACAAATGTATTTTGTGATTCAGACAGAACATACCATTTTACAAAAAAGTTTCCAATTTACTTCTATTATCAAATTTGCTTTGTTCCCATGATATTCTGTGTTAAAGAGATACCTTGGTAGGCATCTGGAACACTACATGGTAGGAAATACTGCTTCCATCTTGTGCTCTTGCATATGGATAACATTCTTGTTACCATATAGTGCTCCAGAAATGGGCCGCTCCTAAGCATAAGTCTATGCTTTTCAACAAAAGATACCAAAAGAATGAAGAAACATGAATAGAAGTAAATTACAAAGTTGTTTAAAACCACATGCTCTATCTAAATCATGAAAGAAAAATGTTGGCTTTCATATCTCTTTAAACCTAAACTAGGTCTGAAACTGGGACAAGCCTTCCAAGTCTTAGCGTTATCAGCATTATATTATACCCGCAACTATATCTACAAAAGAAATATCTGATTTTCTATTACTTTATACTGTTTACACCTTGCCCTCCAGGATCTTCAGTGAAAAGTATCAAGAGTGCCATCTTGTGGCCTAATCTACAACTGCATTATTACATACACAGATGAAGACACTTCAGCCCTCCAGCTCTTATATCACTATTATTTCCTTATTTGAGTAATACTAATGAATCCAGTGGACACTGGCATCAAGAAAACTAACTAAATTAGAGAAAGTGACAAAAATCCCATCTACCCCAGTCTTAGTTTTATTTCAGAGTCAGAATATGGGGAATTCAGAGTGAGACCCCAAACACATGGATGCTTCAGAACCCCTACAACTGCCATAGATATTGCAACGTCTGCACAGAAGGATCAATTGACGCAAATTCTTAACAAAATAAGTAAGCTTCCTTCTAAAAACTGATTTCGGCTTCCTGAAAGATCTGATTAAAACAGATCTTGTACATAAAATAAAGAACATTACAAACACAGGCAATCGAGTGGAAGCTCTAGAAGACTCACTAGAAAATACCTCTAAATAAATAAAAGATCTATCACTTTTACATGAAAAACAGGATCTGTTAATTATGGATTTAAATAACCAAATAGAAGACCAAGACAACAGGGTCACAGAAACAACATGAAAGTCAGGGGGACCCCAAGTTAAATGGCCCTCTATAACAGGAGAATTACCTACTGTCTTTATTTAAACATCTCCAAGGTGATCTCATTTTAACAACACCCATTCCCATAGAAAGGGCACATGGAGCCTTAAGAGCAAAACCTTCTGTACAAAACCCAGCAAAATATTTTATTATAAAGTTTCTTAACTTTAAAGACAAAGAGTTTATCTGGCAGCACTTCAGAAACAATCCCACTGTCAAGTAGATGGATCAATATATATAAGCATTAAGTATACACAATTAGAGTGCGCTAAAACAGCTCTACCTATAAAGTAATAGCACTATATAAATATAAATAAAAATTTACTATACAATGTGTTATATTTCAAAAAATACAAAATATTAACAAATTTAATAATTCTATAATTAAATTTTATTGTTACATAAAATTGAACAGTTGTATATAAGGTGCACCTTATTCAATATATATTACAATCAAATATTAAAATCACTAAAAAATCTCAATTGTCCAAAGATATCTCCCCAATACTTCTTACTCAGTATTTGATAAAATGGCTTTGTTGCAAAAAGATATATGCTGGCTTTGTTGCAAATATTTATACTGAGAAGTGTAACAAAATCCGTTGTCAACAAAAATGTCCTCTGATACAATATATCATATAGACCGTTAGAAGACTTTCCAATAAAAACAATGAAAAAGCAGTTTGTTATTTTCGGGGTACCCCTTATTGGAGACAATTACTATTCAGAGTCAATTGTTAGGTGGCGGTGTATCCTCTATTTGCATAGATATATATAAGCAATTTTTGTTTTTTGATTTTGAATCCCAAGTTGGAAGTTTTAACAGCACTCACCAGAATCCGAAAGGCTTGAAATAGTGTTACCTTTCCCCGGATCAGCTTTTTCTTTGCGGCGTCTAACTGGCGTTTCAAGGTGAACCGTTACTTTAGTCCTCACGTGACCTTTCTGCCGCACCAATAGCCTTACCAGGTTGCCGGTGTAAGTGGTTTCAAAAAACTTCCTTATCTTTCCATATATGTCTTATTCGTAGTAAGTCTACAATCAAATACAAATGCTACCAGGAGCACAAGTAATTTGCTAGCACAATGTCTGCTTAATCTCTTTGTGGAAATCCGCTCCCCACAGAGAATGCAGTACACAGGAGTAAGCAGGAGAAAGTTCCGTTACCGAAGCTGGCCAGCCCAACGGATTTTGTCCAATACCATCTACGCGTTTCAGCAAATGTGCCTTTTTCAAGATGAACTGCATCCTGTCGGGGAGTCTTTTATGCCGGGATACTTAAAGGGAAAGTTTTTTACATTTTCTTAAAGGGACTGCTCGTATCTTATGTTCCAAATGTCTTATTTTTAGTTATCTTTGGTGGTTATATTAAACACATCCTTTTCGTGGAGATATCTCAGTAATGGTGTATTAATATGTGTATACAGATAAATAAAATATGCTATCAAAATAAAAGTTTATTATTTCATACATGTTAATATTTACCATTTTAGTGCTATGATACATCTTTTTATTTTGTATACTTAATACCAAATATGAAGGTAAAATGCAATCAATGTATTATAAAAACATAATATAATAAAAAGGCATTTCATAAGAAGACTATCATATATAGAAATGGAATTTATAAAAATACAAAATTGAATATATAAGAGAAGTGGAATTAATAAAAAATGGAATTAATAAAAGGGGGATTCTATAGAATTGGTTATATAAAATATATAAAGGAGGTATATTAGGAAACTAACATTAATAAAAGAATTATAGAATGATTTATAAAAATGGATAATTTATAAAAATGGATTGAGGTCTAGCTCTGCATTTAAGCCTTGGGGGGTCAAGGTTTTAAAACTAAAAATTAATTCAGCTTCTGTTCTTAAAAGTTTTCTATTTATGTCTCCCCCCCGCCAGTCTGGTTTGATTTTCTTCAGGCCCCAGTATTTTAAGCCTTTTGGATTTTGGTTATGTTTTTCTTTAAAATGTTTAGAGAGCAGATGTTTTTCATATCCATGCTCAATATTGAGGATATGCTCTCTAATTCTATCCCTCAACATACGTGAGGTTTCCCCCAAATACTGCTTATGACAAGGACATTCAATTAAATACACTATATTTTTATCAGAACATTTTATTATATCTCTGATTTTAAAATCTTTTTGAGTAACAGTTGATTTTACACTTGTTTTTTTATTACTGTATTTACATGCTTTACACGATAAGCAGGGAAAAAATCCTTCTATTTTTTGTCTTTCTAGGTCTACATCAATAGGATTCATTTTAGGGGGTTTAAAAGTGCTGGGTGCTAGAATATTTTTTAGGTCTCTTGTTTTTTTAAAAACTATTTTTGGTTTATCTGTTAACACTTCACCAATATAGGGATCTCTTTGCAGTAAATGCCAATGTTTGTTTAAAACTCCTCTTAATTTATTATGGTTAATGTTATAATCTGTAATAAATGGTATATTTAAAAATTCCTCATTCTGATCTTTCCTCTTTTTATATTGTAATAATTCATGTTGTGTTTTTTCTCTAGCTTCAATTTTTGCTTCATTTATAAGTTTCTCTTTATAGCCTCTCTTTTTAAATTTATTTTCCAAATATGTAGCCTGTCTTTCAAAATCCTCTTGTCTGGTACAATTTTTCTTGATTCGTAAGAATTGATTTTTTGGAATATTTTCCAGCCATTTCTTATAATGGCAACTGGTATTATGGATATAACCATTTGAATCTACCTTTTTAAAATGAGTTTTTGTAATAATCTCGTTATTTTGGATTTCTATATCTAGGTCTAAAAAACTAATTGCATTAGTACTAATTTCATAGGTTAATTTGATATCAAAATCATTAGTATTAAAATCTTCTAAAAACATATCTAAAATTTCTCTATCCCCCTTCCAAATTAGGATTATATCATCTATGAAACGACGATAGAGCACCAAGTTCGCCTCCCAGTGGGATCCATGGATAAGAATCTCTTCCAGGTATCCCATAAAAAGATTGGCATAACTGGGGGCGAACTTGGTGCCCATCGCCGTTCCCTTTGTTTGCAAATAAAATTGATTATTAAAATTAAAATAATTATTATTTAAAATAAAAGAAATACTATCCAGTAAAAATTGTATTTGTTCCAGGGGCATATCACTTTTTTTATTTAAAAAATATTCAACTGCCTGGAGGCCTAAATGGTGTCTGATGTTGGTGTATAATGAACACACATCACAGGTTACAAGAATAAAATCTTTCTCCCACTTTATATTTTTTAAAATTTTTAATAGTTCAGTAGAATCTTTTAGATAAGATGGGAGACAAGTTACATAATCTTGTAGATATTTATCCACATATTCTGATAAATTAGATGAAATGGATTCAATCCCAGAAATTATAGGCCTTCCCGGGGGATTTGTAAGGGATTTGTGGATTTTGGGAAGGTAATAAAAAATTGGGATTCTAGGGTATTCAATATTTAAAAAGCCATATTCCTTTCCATTTATAATTCCTATGTTGTGTGCTTTATCCAGTAGTTTTATTAATTCTTTATTTAATTTCAATGTTGGATTGATTTTAATTTTCTTATATGTTTCTACATCGTCTAATAACCTATTAGCCTCTTTTAAATAATCATTAGTATCTAATAAAACAATCCCCCCCCCCTTGTCCGCTTGCTTTATGGTAATTGATGAATTGTTTTGTAGGTTTTTTAAGACTTCATTTTCTTTTTTTGTTAGGTTATATTTTATTTTATCTAAATTCAAATTTTCTATGTCCTTTTTTACTGCCCTTTCAAACATTTCTATATTTCTACCTTTTTCTGAGGATGGAAAAAATTGTGATTTAGGCTTTAGATTGGTATGATGAAAGCCTCTATTATCATTTGTTATTTCACGTTCGACAGGATTTTTTATAAAATATCTTTTCAGGGTGACATTTCTAATAAAACTATTTACATTTATTAAAGTGTTGAATTTGTTCAATTTATTTGATGGTGCAAATGTCAGACCTTTTTGCAATACTTTATATTGGTTTTCACTTAGTTTTAAGGAACTCAAATTAAAAATCCCTTGTTTGTCTATCGCATTCTTCTCATTTTCTCTCTTTCCTCCTCTTCCTCTGGTTCCTCTCTTTCTCTTTTTTTCTGTTTCATTCTTTCTGTTTCTCGTTTGTCCTCGCCTAAAAAAGAGACTGAAGTACCTTGTTGAGGATTATCTACATTTCTTCTTAGATCTAAATCTCTTAGGGGTTCATATCTATTATGATTAGTCCAATTTTGTTCAGGTTGTCTCCAATCATCTTTATTAACTCTCCAGTTTTGTCTGGTAGAGTTGGACCTATTATAATTATAGCTATCTCTTTGGTATGTGGAATGACCATAATAGTCACTTTTTCTATCTCTATAATTATTTCCTCGATAGGCTGGAGAGTTGTAATTATCAAAATTTCTCTCTCTATTACCATTGTTTTTCTCTCTGTTCCAACTATTATTGTGTTGGTAATTATAATTTGATTTTGGAAATTCACCTGAGGGCCTTGAATTAAAAAAAGGACCTTTTTGATTATATTCATAGTTGGTATTATCATCCCTCAAATTAGCTCTATTTGTATTGGAATTAAATTTAATATTCTTTTTATTATTCTTTTTAGAGAAGATCCTCCATTGCTGATCATTTTCTTGTTTTGGTTTGTCTGTCTCTGATTCAGATGATTGAATGTCACTAATTGTATCTTTATCTTTAGTGTTT
Organism: Bombina bombina; assembly: GCF_027579735.1. Classification (NCBI taxonomy): domain Eukaryota; kingdom Metazoa; phylum Chordata; class Amphibia; order Anura; family Bombinatoridae; genus Bombina; species Bombina bombina. Next base: position 139,891,087 of record NC_069500.1, read on the forward strand.
TTATAATCTATCATATCTCTATTCATTTTTCTAAGTTTGATCTCAATTGTTTCTTTTTTGATATTTTTCAAATTATTTATAATGTTAGTCTGGATATTTTTGTATTCAGTCTCTGTATTCCAAGGGGATAATTCATTACTAAGATGTTCTATCTTTTCTCCAAATTCCCTTAGACTAATGTTTCTAGATTTTACAATTATTTTCATTAAGTTAATAGAGGCGACACTTAGGGTTTCAAACCATTCTTTTTGTAAATGGTCTTGTAATTGGAAAGTACAATCTTTTAATAGTCTCAAGCCTCTGGGTACAATGTTCAAATTAATATATTTCTGTAAAAAACTAACTTCCAGCTTTTGCTTCATCTCTTTTACTAGTACTTTTTCTAGACTTTCACACATTTCTGAAACATTCCCTAGTGGGGTTTGTGTCAAAGATTCAGTTGAATCCTCCAATCTTTCAATTTCAGAAAAAAGATCTAATCTAACTTTAAAAACATCCATGATTTAAAGGGTTAATGGGAAAAAAGTAAGTATGCAAAAAAGTGTGTTAACCCTTTGCGGTAGATTTATGCAACTCTATAAAATGTGGTTTCCCAAAACCCACACTGAAAAAATATTAAGTATACACAATTAGAGTGCGCTAAAACAGCTCTACCTATAAAGTAATAGCACTATATAAATATAAATAAAAATTTACTATACAATGTGTTATATTTCAAAAAATACAAAATATTAACAAATTTAATAATTCTATAATTAAATTTTATTGTTACATAAAATTGAACAGTTGTATATAAGGTGCACCTTATTCAATATATATTACAATCAAATATTAAAATCACTAAAAAATCTCAATTGTCCAAAGATATCTCCCCAATACTTCTTACTCAGTATTTGATAAAATGGCTTTGTTGCAAAAAGATATATGCTGGCTTTGTTGCAAATATTTATACTGAGAAGTGTAACAAAATCCGTTGTCAACAAAAATGTCCTCTGATACAATATATCATATAGACCGTTAGAAGACTTTCCAATAAAAACAATGAAAAAGCAGTTTGTTATTTTCGGGGTACCCCTTATTGGAGACAATTACTATTCAGAGTCAATTGTTAGGTGGCGGTGTATCCTCTATTTGCATAGATATATATAAGCAATTTTTGTTTTTTGATTTTGAATCCCAAGTTGGAAGTTTTAACAGCACTCACCAGAATCCGAAAGGCTTGAAATAGTGTTACCTTTCCCCGGATCAGCTTTTTCTTTGCGGCGTCTAACTGGCGTTTCAAGGTGAACCGTTACTTTAGTCCTCACGTGACCTTTCTGCCGCACCAATAGCCTTACCAGGTTGCCGGTGTAAGTGGTTTCAAAAAACTTCCTTATCTTTCCATATATGTCTTATTCGTAGTAAGTCTACAATCAAATACAAATGCTACCAGGAGCACAAGTAATTTGCTAGCACAATGTCTGCTTAATCTCTTTGTGGAAATCCGCTCCCCACAGAGAATGCAGTACACAGGAGTAAGCAGGAGAAAGTTCCGTTACCGAAGCTGGCCAGCCCAACGGATTTTGTCCAATACCATCTACGCGTTTCAGCAAATGTGCCTTTTTCAAGATGAACTGCATCCTGTCGGGGAGTCTTTTATGCCGGGATACTTAAAGGGAAAGTTTTTTACATTTTCTTAAAGGGACTGCTCGTATCTTATGTTCCAAATGTCTTATTTTTAGTTATCTTTGGTGGTTATATTAAACACATCCTTTTCGTGGAGATATCTCAGTAATGGTGTATTAATATGTGTATACAGATAAATAAAATATGCTATCAAAATAAAAGTTTATTATTTCATACATGTTAATATTTACCATTTTAGTGCTATGATACATCTTTTTATTTTGTATACTTAATACCAAATATGAAGGTAAAATGCAATCAATGTATTATAAAAACATAATATAATAAAAAGGCATTTCATAAGAAGACTATCATATATAGAAATGGAATTTATAAAAATACAAAATTGAATATATAAGAGAAGTGGAATTAATAAAAAATGGAATTAATAAAAGGGGGATTCTATAGAATTGGTTATATAAAATATATAAAGGAGGTATATTAGGAAACTAACATTAATAAAAGAATTATAGAATGATTTATAAAAATGGATAATTTATAAAAATGGATTGAGGTCTAGCTCTGCATTTAAGCCTTGGGGGGTCAAGGTTTTAAAACTAAAAATTAATTCAGCTTCTGTTCTTAAAAGTTTTCTATTTATGTCTCCCCCCCGCCAGTCTGGTTTGATTTTCTTCAGGCCCCAGTATTTTAAGCCTTTTGGATTTTGGTTATGTTTTTCTTTAAAATGTTTAGAGAGCAGATGTTTTTCATATCCATGCTCAATATTGAGGATATGCTCTCTAATTCTATCCCTCAACATACGTGAGGTTTCCCCCAAATACTGCTTATGACAAGGACATTCAATTAAATACACTATATTTTTATCAGAACATTTTATTATATCTCTGATTTTAAAATCTTTTTGAGTAACAGTTGATTTTACACTTGTTTTTTTATTACTGTATTTACATGCTTTACACGATAAGCAGGGAAAAAATCCTTCTATTTTTTGTCTTTCTAGGTCTACATCAATAGGATTCATTTTAGGGGGTTTAAAAGTGCTGGGTGCTAGAATATTTTTCAGGTCTCTTGTTTTTTTAAAAACTATTTTTGGTTTATCTGTTAACACTTCACCAATATAGGGATCTCTTTGCAGTAAATGCCAATGTTTGTTTAAAACTCCTCTTAATTTATTATGGTTAATGTTATAATCTGTAATAAATGGTATATTTAAAAATTCCTCATTCTGATCTTTCCTCTTTTTATATTGTAATAATTCATGTTGTGTTTTTTCTCTAGCTTCAATTTTTGCTTCATTTATAAGTTTCTCTTTATAGCCTCTCTTTTTAAATTTATTTTCCAAATATGTAGCCTGTCTTTCAAAATCCTCTTGTCTGGTACAATTTTTCTTGATTCGTAAGAATTGATTTTTTGGAATATTTTCCAGCCATTTCTTATAATGGCAACTGGTATTATGGATATAACCATTTGAATCTACCTTTTTAAAATGAGTTTTTGTAATAATCTCGTTATTTTGGATTTCTATATCTAGGTCTAAAAAACTAATTGCATTAGTACTAATTTCATAGGTTAATTTGATATCAAAATCATTATCCATGGATAAGAATCTCTTCCAGGTATCCCATAAAAAGATTGGCATAACTGGATCCCACTGGGAGGCGAACTTGGTGCTCTATCGTCGTTTCATAGATGATATAATCCTAATTTGGAAGGGGGATAGAGAAATTTTAGATATGTTTTTAGAAGATTTTAATACTAATGATTTTGATATCAAATTAACCTATGAAATTAGTACTAATGCAATTAGTTTTTTAGACCTAGATATAGAAATCCAAAATAACGAGATTATTACAAAAACTCATTTTAAAAAGGTAGATTCAAATGGTTATATCCATAATACCAGTTGCCATTATAAGAAATGGCTGGAAAATATTCCAAAAAATCAATTCTTACGAATCAAGAAAAATTGTACCAGACAAGAGGATTTTGAAAGACAGGCTACATATTTGGAAAATAAATTTAAAAAGAGAGGCTATAAAGAGAAACTTATAAATGAAGCAAAAATTGAAGCTAGAGAAAAAACACAACATGAATTATTACAATATAAAAAGAGGAAAGATCAGAATGAGGAATTTTTAAATATACCATTTATTACAGATTATAACATTAACCATAATAAATTAAGAGGAGTTTTAAACAAACATTGGCATTTACTGCAAAGAGATCCCTATATTGGTGAAGTGTTAACAGATAAACCAAAAATAGTTTTTAAAAAAACAAGAGACCTGAAAAATATTCTAGCACCCAGCACTTTTAAACCCCCTAAAATGAATCCTATTGATGTAGACCTAGAAAGACAAAAAATAGAAGGATTTTTTCCCTGCTTATCGTGTAAAGCATGTAAATACAGTAATAAAAAAACAAGTGTAAAATCAACTGTTACTCAAAAAGATTTTAAAATCAGAGATATAATAAAATGTTCTGATAAAAATATAGTGTATTTAATTGAATGTCCTTGTCATAAGCAGTATTTGGGGGAAACCTCACGTATGTTGAGGGATAGAATTAGAGAGCATATCCTCAATATTGAGCATGGATATGAAAAACATCTGCTCTCTAAACATTTTAAAGAAAAACATAACCAAAATCCAAAAGGCTTAAAATACTGGGGCCTGAAGAAAATCAAACCAGACTGGCGGGGGGGAGACATAAATAGAAAACTTTTAAGAACAGAAGCTGAATTAATTTTTAGTTTTAAAACCTTGACCCCCCAAGGCTTAAATGCAGAGCTAGACCTCAATCCATTTTTATAAATTATCCATTTTTATAAATCATTCTATAATTCTTTTATTAATGTTAGTTTCCTAATATACCTCCTTTATATATTTTATATAACCAATTCTATAGAATCCCCCTTTTATTAATTCCATTTTTTATTAATTCCACTTCTCTTATATATTCAATTTTGTATTTTTATAAATTCCATTTCTATATATGATAGTCTTCTTATGAAATGCCTTTTTATTATATTATGTTTTTATAATACATTGATTGCATTTTACCTTCATATTTGGTATTAAGTATACAAAATAAAAAGATGTATCATAGCACTAAAATGGTAAATATTAACATGTATGAAATAATAAACTTTTATTTTGATAGCATATTTTATTTATCTGTATACACATATTAATACACCATTACTGAGATATCTCCACGAAAAGGATGTGTTTAATATAACCACCAAAGATAACTAAAAATAAGACATTTGGAACATAAGATACGAGCAGTCCCTTTAAGAAAATGTAAAAAACTTTCCCTTTAAGTATCCCGGCATAAAAGACTCCCCGACAGGATGCAGTTCATCTTGAAAAAGGCACATTTGCTGAAACGCGTAGATGGTATTGGACAAAATCCGTTGGGCTGGCCAGCTTCGGTAACGGAACTTTCTCCTGCTTACTCCTGTGTACTGCATTCTCTGTGGGGAGCGGATTTCCACAAAGAGATTAAGCAGACATTGTGCTAGCAAATTACTTGTGCTCCTGGTAGCATTTGTATTTGATTGTAGACTTACTACGAATAAGACATATATGGAAAGATAAGGAAGTTTTTTGAAACCACTTACACCGGCAACCTGGTAAGGCTATTGGTGCGGCAGAAAGGTCACGTGAGGACTAAAGTAACGGTTCACCTTGAAACGCCAGTTAGACGCCGCAAAGAAAAAGCTGATCCGGGGAAAGGTAACACTATTTCAAGCCTTTCGGATTCTGGTGAGTGCTGTTAAAACTTCCAACTTGGGATTCAAAATCAAAAAACAAAAATTGCTTATATATATCTATGCAAATAGAGGATACACCGCCACCTAACAATTGACTCTGAATAGTAATTGTCTCCAATAAGGGGTACCCCGAAAATAACAAACTGCTTTTTCATTGTTTTTATTGGAAAGTCTTCTAACGGTCTATATGATATATTGTATCAGAGGACATTTTTGTTGACAACGGATTTTGTTACACTTCTCAGTATAAATATTTGCAACAAAGCCAGCATATATCTTTTTGCAACAAAGCCATTTTATCAAATACTGAGTAAGAAGTATTGGGGAGATATCTTTGGACAATTGAGATTTTTTAGTGATTTTAATATTTGATTGTAATATATATTGAATAAGGTGCACCTTATATACAACTGTTCAATTTTATGTAACAATAAAATTTAATTATAGAATTATTAAATTTGTTAATATTTTGTATTTTTTGAAATATAACACATTGTATAGTAAATTTTTATTTATATTTATATAGTGCTATTACTTTATAGGTAGAGCTGTTTTAGCGCACTCTAATTGTGTATACTTAATATTTTTTCAGTGTGGGTTTTGGGAAACCACATTTTATAGAGTTGCATAAATCTACCGCAAAGGGTTAACACACTTTTTTGCATACTTACTTTTTTCCCATTAACCCTTTAAATCATGGATGTTTTTAAAGTTAGATTAGATCTTTTTTCTGAAATTGAAAGATTGGAGGATTCAACTGAATCTTTGACACAAACCCCACTAGGGAATGTTTCAGAAATGTGTGAAAGTCTAGAAAAAGTACTAGTAAAAGAGATGAAGCAAAAGCTGGAAGTTAGTTTTTTACAGAAATATATTAATTTGAACATTGTACCCAGAGGCTTGAGACTATTAAAAGATTGTACTTTCCAATTACAAGACCATTTACAAAAAGAATGGTTTGAAACCCTAAGTGTCGCCTCTATTAACTTAATGAAAATAATTGTAAAATCTAGAAACATTAGTCTAAGGGAATTTGGAGAAAAGATAGAACATCTTAGTAATGAATTATCCCCTTGGAATACAGAGACTGAATACAAAAATATCCAGACTAACATTATAAATAATTTGAAAAATATCAAAAAAGAAACAATTGAGATCAAACTTAGAAAAATGAATAGAGATATGATAGATTATAAAAACACTAAAGATAAAGATACAATTAGTGACATTCAATCATCTGAATCAGAGACAGACAAACCAAAACAAGAAAATGATCAGCAATGGAGGATCTTCTCTAAAAAGAATAATAAAAAGAATATTAAATTTAATTCCAATACAAATAGAGCTAACTTGAGGGATGATAATACCAACTATGAATATAATCAAAAAGGTCCTTTTTTTAATTCAAGGCCCTCAGGTGAATTTCCAAAATCAAATTATAATTACCAACACAATAATAGTTGGAACAGAGAGAAAAACAATGGTAATAGAGAGAGAAATTTTGATAATTACAACTCTCCAGCCTATCGAGGAAATAATTATAGAGATAGAAAAAGTGACTATTATGGTCATTCCACATACCAAAGAGATAGCTATAATTATAATAGGTCCAACTCTACCAAACAAAACTGGAGAGTTAATAAAGATGATTGGAGACAACCTGAACAAAATTGGACTAATCATAATAGATATGAACCCCTAAGAGATTTAGATCTAAGAAGAAATGTAGATAATCCTCAACAAGGTACTTCAGTCTCTTTTTTAGGCGAGGACAAACGAGAAACAGAAAGAATGAAACAGAAAAAAAGAGAAAGAGAGGAACCAGAGGAAGAGGAGGAAAGAGAGAAAATGAGAAGAATGCGATAGACAAACAAGGGATTTTTAATTTGAGTTCCTTAAAACTAAGTGAAAACCAATATAAAGTATTGCAAAAAGGTCTGACATTTGCACCATCAAATAAATTGAACAAATTCAACACTTTAATAAATGTAAATAGTTTTATTAGAAATGTCACCCTGAAAAGATATTTTATAAAAAATCCTGTCGAACGTGAAATAACAAATGATAATAGAGGCTTTCATCATACCAATCTAAAGCCTAAATCACAATTTTTTCCATCCTCAGAAAAAGGTAGAAATATAGAAATGTTTGAAAGGGCAGTAAAAAAGGACATAGAAAATTTGAATTTAGATAAAATAAAATATAACCTAACAAAAAAAGAAAATGAAGTCTTAAAAAACCTACAAAACAATTCATCAATTACCATAAAGCAAGCGGACAAGGGGGGGGGGATTGTTTTATTAGATACTAATGATTATTTAAAAGAGGCTAATAGGTTATTAGACGATGTAGAAACATATAAGAAAATTAAAATCAATCCAACATTGAAATTAAATAAAGAATTAATAAAACTACTGGATAAAGCACACAACATAGGAATTATAAATGGAAAGGAATATGGCTTTTTAAATATTGAATACCCTAGAATCCCAATTTTTTATTACCTTCCCAAAATCCACAAATCCCTTACAAATCCCCCGGGAAGGCCTATAATTTCTGGGATTGAATCCATTTCATCTAATTTATCAGAATATGTGGATAAATATCTACAAGATTATGTAACTTGTCTCCCATCTTATCTAAAAGATTCTACTGAACTATTAAAAATTTTAAAAAATATAAAGTGGGAGAAAGATTTTATTCTTGTAACCTGTGATGTGTGTTCATTATACACCAACATCAGACACCATTTAGGCCTCCAGGCAGTTGAATATTTTTTAAATAAAAAAAGTGATATGCCCCTGGAACAAATACAATTTTTACTGGATAGTATTTCTTTTATTTTAAATAATAATTATTTTAATTTTAATAATCAATTTTATTTGCAAACAAAGGGAACGGCGATGGGCACCAAGTTCGCCCCCAGTTATGCCAATCTTTTTATGGGATACCTGGAAGAGATTCTTATCCATGGATCCCACTGGGAGGCGAACTTGGTGCTCTATCGTCGTTTCATAGATGATATAATCCTAATTTGGAAGGGGGATAGAGAAATTTTAGATATGTTTTTAGAAGATTTTAATACTAATGATTTTGATATCAAATTAACCTATGAAATTAGTACTAATGCAATTAGTTTTTTAGACCTAGATATAGAAATCCAAAATAACGAGATTATTACAAAAACTCATTTTAAAAAGGTAGATTCAAATGGTTATATCCATAATACCAGTTGCCATTATAAGAAATGGCTGGAAAATATTCCAAAAAATCAATTCTTACGAATCAAGAAAAATTGTACCAGACAAGAGGATTTTGAAAGACAGGCTACATATTTGGAAAATAAATTTAAAAAGAGAGGCTATAAAGAGAAACTTATAAATGAAGCAAAAATTGAAGCTAGAGAAAAAACACAACATGAATTATTACAATATAAAAAGAGGAAAGATCAGAATGAGGAATTTTTAAATATACCATTTATTACAGATTATAACATTAACCATAATAAATTAAGAGGAGTTTTAAACAAACATTGGCATTTACTGCAAAGAGATCCCTATATTGGTGAAGTGTTAACAGATAAACCAAAAATAGTTTTTAAAAAAACAAGAGACCTGAAAAATATTCTAGCACCCAGCACTTTTAAACCCCCTAAAATGAATCCTATTGATGTAGACCTAGAAAGACAAAAAATAGAAGGATTTTTTCCCTGCTTATCGTGTAAAGCATGTAAATACAGTAATAAAAAAACAAGTGTAAAATCAACTGTTACTCAAAAAGATTTTAAAATCAGAGATATAATAAAATGTTCTGATAAAAATATAGTGTATTTAATTGAATGTCCTTGTCATAAGCAGTATTTGGGGGAAACCTCACGTATGTTGAGGGATAGAATTAGAGAGCATATCCTCAATATTGAGCATGGATATGAAAAACATCTGCTCTCTAAACATTTTAAAGAAAAACATAACCAAAATCCAAAAGGCTTAAAATACTGGGGCCTGAAGAAAATCAAACCAGACTGGCGGGGGGGAGACATAAATAGAAAACTTTTAAGAACAGAAGCTGAATTAATTTTTAGTTTTAAAACCTTGACCCCCCAAGGCTTAAATGCAGAGCTAGACCTCAATCCATTTTTATAAATTATCCATTTTTATAAATCATTCTATAATTCTTTTATTAATGTTAGTTTCCTAATATACCTCCTTTATATATTTTATATAACCAATTCTATAGAATCCCCCTTTTATTAATTCCATTTTTTATTAATTCCACTTCTCTTATATATTCAATTTTGTATTTTTATAAATTCCATTTCTATATATGATAGTCTTCTTATGAAATGCCTTTTTATTATATTATGTTTTTATAATACATTGATTGCATTTTACCTTCATATTTGGTATTAAGTATACAAAATAAAAAGATGTATCATAGCACTAAAATGGTAAATATTAACATGTATGAAATAATAAACTTTTATTTTGATAGCATATTTTATTTATCTGTATACACATATTAATACACCATTACTGAGATATCTCCACGAAAAGGATGTGTTTAATATAACCACCAAAGATAACTAAAAATAAGACATTTGGAACATAAGATACGAGCAGTCCCTTTAAGAAAATGTAAAAAACTTTCCCTTTAAGTATCCCGGCATAAAAGACTCCCCGACAGGATGCAGTTCATCTTGAAAAAGGCACATTTGCTGAAACGCGTAGATGGTATTGGACAAAATCCGTTGGGCTGGCCAGCTTCGGTAACGGAACTTTCTCCTGCTTACTCCTGTGTACTGCATTCTCTGTGGGGAGCGGATTTCCACAAAGAGATTAAGCAGACATTGTGCTAGCAAATTACTTGTGCTCCTGGTAGCATTTGTATTTGATTGTAGACTTACTACGAATAAGACATATATGGAAAGATAAGGAAGTTTTTTGAAACCACTTACACCGGCAACCTGGTAAGGCTATTGGTGCGGCAGAAAGGTCACGTGAGGACTAAAGTAACGGTTCACCTTGAAACGCCAGTTAGACGCCGCAAAGAAAAAGCTGATCCGGGGAAAGGTAACACTATTTCAAGCCTTTCGGATTCTGGTGAGTGCTGTTAAAACTTCCAACTTGGGATTCAAAATCAAAAAACAAAAATTGCTTATATATATCTATGCAAATAGAGGATACACCGCCACCTAACAATTGACTCTGAATAGTAATTGTCTCCAATAAGGGGTACCCCGAAAATAACAAACTGCTTTTTCATTGTTTTTATTGGAAAGTCTTCTAACGGTCTATATGATATATTGTATCAGAGGACATTTTTGTTGACAACGGATTTTGTTACACTTCTCAGTATAAATATTTGCAACAAAGCCAGCATATATCTTTTTGCAACAAAGCCATTTTATCAAATACTGAGTAAGAAGTATTGGGGAGATATCTTTGGACAATTGAGATTTTTTAGTGATTTTAATATTTGATTGTAATATATATTGAATAAGGTGCACCTTATATACAACTGTTCAATTTTATGTAACAATAAAATTTAATTATAGAATTATTAAATTTGTTAATATTTTGTATTTTTTGAAATATAACACATTGTATAGTAAATTTTTATTTATATTTATATAGTGCTATTACTTTATAGGTAGAGCTGTTTTAGCGCACTCTAATTGTGTATACTTAATATTTTTTCAGTGTGGGTTTTGGGAAACCACATTTTATAGAGTTGCATAAATCTACCGCAAAGGGTTAACACACTTTTTTGCAATATATATAAGCATACCTGGACCTAAGCTTATTAATAATTCAGAAGAGAAAAGCGACCAGATTAATAACAAAGTATTGCAGAAGAAGAAGAATAAATACCGCTGGGGTTCTACTTTTAGACTTATTGTGTACCTGGAAGGTAAGACCTGGATCTGACAGATTTAGAGTGTTTTTGCAAAGAAGAATGGGCAAATCTTGCCAAGTCAAAATGTGCCATGCTGATAGACTCATACCCAAAAAGACTGAGTGCTGTAATAAAATCAAAAGGTGCTTCAACAAAGTATTAGTTTAGGGTGTGCACACTTATGCAACCATATTTTATTTTTATATTTTTTTCTTCCCTCTACCTAAAACATTTCAGTTTGTTTTTCAATTGAGTTGTACAGTTTATAGGTCACATTAAAGGTGGAAAAAGTTCTGAAATTATTCATCTTTGTCTCTTTTTTTACATCACAGAAACCTGACATTTTAACAGGGGTGTGTAGACTTTTTATATCCACTGTGTGTGTATGTATATATATATATATATATATATATATATATATATATATATATATATATATATATATATACACATACATATATACACACACACACACACACAAATGGCTAAATGCAGCCACCAATAAGCAAGCGCTATACAGAGTGCTGAACTAAAAATGGGTCGGCTTTTACGCTTACATTCCTGCTTTTTTAAATAACGATACCAAGAGAATGAAGATAAATTAATAGGAGTAAATTAGAAAGTTGATTAAAATTGCATGCTCCATCAGAATCATGAAAGAAAAAAATTGGGTTCAGTGTCCCTCATTAAGTTATGGGTCATGTGATTTTTGTAGCAGAAGTACTATATTGATCATGAGCAATAAACTGACTGGAGCTATTTAATAATGTCTCCTAGCAACACTTCAAATGAAACACTATACCTTTACCTTCCTGTTGAGGCCCCTCCTCCTGAAGGGGCTGGGACAAGAAGGACACAGAAGAAATGGAGTAAAAAAAAAGGGGGGGGATTTAAATGTAAAATCTTTTTAAAGTGATGAATAATACATATTGCAATGATTTCTATTAACATACTGCTTAGTGCTTTTTTTTTTTGCTACTACAAAGAGAACAGACTGTTTAATGTTTTCCTTTTAAATTTGTACATAAGAAGCTAATGTATAATGAAAATACTTTGCAATATATTTTCATTATTTATTTTGCCCAATTTTAATGTAATTTAGCAATTTCTAATACTCAAAACTTGAAATGCAGATATCGCACAAAATGTTTTGCACATGCTCAGTAGTAGCTGGCCTCAGAAAGTGTACATATAAAAAGACTACATGCGCTGATTCATGAAAGTTGAATTTTGACTTTGTCCCTTTTAAGCCCCATAGTAGCTGTGTCAACAGGTTTCCTATGAGTTTTCAGGTTATTCTACTTTTTTTTTACTAGCCGTTATAACTCATAGTGCAGAGGGTTAGTGTAATTTAATCACCGCATATATTCATTAAACTATTTCTTAACATCTCTAATGGTTAGTGGCCTCTCTTACTATTATCCCCTGTCCGTATGTGTTATGTGGGAGAGTCCAAGAGTGTTCGTTTTAGAAGGTATAAAGTATTTTGAGGTAAAGATGTGAAGTATCTATGTTCATTTAAAGGGACAGTCTAGGCCAAAATAAACTTTAATGATTCAGATAGAGCATGTAATTTTAAACAATTTTCCAATTTACTTTTATCACCAATTTTGCTTTGTTCTCTTGGTATTCTTAGTTGAAAGCTTAACCTAGGAGGTTCATATGCTAATTTCTTAGACCTTGAAGGCCGCCTCTAATCTAAATGCATTTTGATAGTTTTTCACCACTAGAGGGTATCAGTTACGTGTTTCATATAGATAACATTGAGCTCATGCATGTGAATTTACCATGGAGACGGCTCACCATGAAGCCCACCTCTTTTCAGATTGCATTTTAACAGTTTTTCACCACTAGAGGGTGTTAGTTCACATATTTCATATAGATAACACTGTGCTAGTGCACGTGAAGTTATCCGGGAGCAGGCACTGATTGGCTAGACTGCAAGTCTGTCAAAAGAACTGAAAAAAGGGGCAGTTTACAGAGCATTAGATACAAGATAATCACAGAGGTTAAAAGTGTATTATTATAACTGTGTTAGTTATGCAAAACTGGGGAATAGGTAATAAAGGGATTATCTATCTTTTAAAACAATAAAAATTCTGGTGTAGACTGTCCCTTTAATTTTTTGTTTTAAATATTTAAATTTTTTATGCTTTTTGGTTTTAGGACTCCCATAGCTTTTTTTTTTTTTTAAAGTTGTATAATTTTATTTTGTAAATTTCAGTTGTTTGAAGTCCAAATTATTTATAGTAAATTAGTTGCGCTTAAAATGTACTGCCCCCGCCGGTTACTTTTTTGTTTCTAAATCAATTTAACAACCTCCGACGTGTTAAACTGATCACTCATTTTATTTCTTAAAAAAGCAGTGTCTGAGCAACATATAAAACACAGACAAAATGCATTGGAGCACCACTTAGTGGTGAAAGTAAGAACTGCTAACAGATAAAAAAGGTTTTCCATTTAGGCATATGTCTAACAATAAGTTCTGTAAAGTCTGCTTCATAGCAGCATAGCATAAAGATTTATAAAAGTAAAATTAATTATTCCAAAATACTTCATTACAATGTACTATGTTTATAACATTTTGTTTTTATAAATTCCTAGAAAGAATGTTAAAAAGGTGTTAAATATATCAAGAGTTTTTATTCATAAATGCTTGTAACATAGCACATACCATTTATCTGTATGACATCTATGTTTAGAAGTGCAAACATAAAAAAAAATGTTTTATCACTTTAGAGCATTTTGTTTTTAAACCAATTTCTTCTTTACTACATGTGTAAGCTATTCCAAGGGTTAAATGCATAATCACAGTAGTGCTCTTGTGCAAGCTGAGCACACAATAACCATGCATATGTGTGTATGGCTACCAACACTGGCCACAACCTCATCTGGGGCAGAGAGGAGCTGATCCACGAGTGCAACTATGTGTTTCTCCTATGTGAAGAAGTTAAGCACATAAGAGAAGATAATTTGTATAATAGGGGCGCTTAAAGGGACATAATACTCATATGCTAAATCACTTGAAACTGATGCAGTGTAACTGTAAAAAGCTGACAGGAAAATATCATCTGAGCATCTCTATGTAAAAAAGGAAGATATTTTACCTCACAATTTCCTCAGCTCAGCAGAGTAAGTTCTGTGTAAAACGTTATACTCAGCTGCTCCCAGATGCAGGTAAAAAAATGAAGAAATAAACAGCAGCCAATCAGCATCAGCAGTGCTGAGGTCATGAACTTTTACTGTGATCTCATGAGATTTGACTTGACTCTCATGAGATTTCATTGTAAGCTTCCTTTACCTGATTGGTGAAATAAGATGAGAGTGCACGATGTTCATCCCTTCAGATGTCCCAGGACAGACGCACTAAAATTCTGCTTAGAAATCCTTTACAATGGGAGGTGGCTACTGAGGAACTTTTGAGGTAAAATAATTTTCTTTTTTACATAGAGTTGTTCAGGAGATATTTTCTAGTCAGCTTTTTACAGCTATGCTGCATCACTTTCAAGTGTTTAAACATTTGGGTATTATGGCCCTTTAAGTCAAAACTAAACTTTCCTGATTCAGACAGAGCATGCAATAATAAAAATACATTTTAAAACGTTTCCAATTTGCTATCATTGTCAAATTGTGTCATTTTATGTGCACACCTTGTAAGCATGCGCAAGAGATCACAATATTTTTATACATATATGAGCCTTTGATTGGCTTATTGGCAAAACATGATACAGGAGAAAGGGAAACTTTTATATTTCTAAGAAAAAGAGAAATTCAAAGAAAGTGTTTTTCAATATTATTTTTTTAGCATGCATCGGATGATTATGCAGTTCTACTGTATGGTCCGTTAAAACGACTAAGATTCTTCTATTTTTACCCAAGGACAATTTTACAATTAATTTACAATTCCATTACTAGCCCACAACAAATAATTTTGAAATTAGATTAAAATGACACAAAACAAAAATATGTCAGCCTGTAATAAGTGTTATCTAGCACTGCAACTAACGATTATTTTCATAATCTATTAAAATAGCTGATTATTTTTTAGATGAATCGACTAATTGGATAAAATATATATATATATATATTTTTCCCCTGTATTTAAAATAAAATCTACATAAAAAACTTTACATTAACACAACTGTTTGTTCAATTTTGAAGCAGCAAAACACATTTTAAATTAAGCGAAACAAAACCACAAACTGTTTAAAAAAGGAGGTAGAACTAGAAAGATGTAGACTATCACTGTTTATAACATTCTGTTATACACTCTTTCAGAAACTTCAACATGACCACATGCTCCTGGCTGAGGCTGGCTCTCTTTTTGCAAGCTATTTTGCCTACAGCAGTGAAGAGGTGCTCAGATGGTGTTGAGGTGCCTGAGATGCATAAGTAGGGTTTTACTAATTTCGCCAAGATGGGATATTTATCTTTGTTAGCTCTTCACCAATGCAAAAGTGTTTTCCTCCTTGGCAAGGGGGCTCTCAAAGCCTGGACTTCATTCGAACATAAAAATCTTAAATATCTATATGCAATGGTAAATAACTAGCTATAAGGTTAGGGAAAAAATATATCAAGACTGCTCTTAAAATAAGAAATATATATTTATAGAGGTTGAATCTGGTGCATATCACAATTTATTACAATTTTGTTTTAAAAAAAACACAATAAAAAAAGTCAAAAGCACCAAGGACTCTATACCAATAAAAGCACAAAGCATTACAAATGTATCTATACACTACATATAATCAGCAATTGCATGCAAATCAGCTAATAATTGTGCAAACAGGTAATAGTGCACTATATCAGGGTAAATGCAGCCACGATTCAGCAAGTGCTATCAAGGGTGTTGAACCAAAAATGGACCGGCTCCTTACCTTAGATACCTGCTTTCTTCAAATAAAGATAGCAAGAGAACGAAGAAAAATTTGATCACAGGAGTAAATTATAAAGCTGCTTAAAATTGCATGCTCAATCCGAATCTTCAAAGAAAAAAAAGTGGGTTTAGTATCCCTTTAAATTTTAAAACAGCCACCATCAAATCAAAGTCTACAATAAACTCTCATGCTAAATGAGATGACATGGACTTTAATTTCTGGATTGTTCAAATGGTTCCACAAAATAGGCATGTCTGTATGAAATGTAACATTAGCGTCCAGAAACCCCCCCCAAAACTGAACCGTATTGGGAATTGTAAAATGTGCATGGCTTTCTTTGTCTAACAAACGAAGAAGGCCCTCAACCCTGTTATCCCAGAAATTAGCTCCTTAGAAGGCACCTTTATCAAGAATGTATCAAAATAAATGGTCACGTAATTTTTTTGGGGGAAAAAAAAAAAAACTTAGGCTGTAGCCAACTTAAATCCACTCGAAAAATGCAGAAACCGGGGAGTCCATTTAAATAAAATTGTACTTCTTTATTGCTTCAACAACTAAAATCCTCCAAACAACGTATCCATGTTCCACACTGTCCCAATAACACCCAGAATGTGCCGGCAGCGTCACAGGTCAGCTGATGCGTTTCAGCCAATGGCCGTAGTCATAGCTGTATGACCTGCCTATCCAGACTTAGAACAGCCCCAAGATATTCCCCCACAGAACAGGGACAGATTAAATACTATCCATGAGTGTTATAAAGTTATCATCATACACCTGATCAGAAGTGGAACACAAAGTATTATCCCTAGGTTTAAATTTTGCCCCCCACAACCTCCTTTGACCTTTCTCAGACATTGATATTAATGGTTTGATTAGAAATCTTACCTTAAAGAACTTTTTCTCTAAACTAAAAAATGGAGACCAGTATTCAGGGAACAAAAAATCAGGTGGGGAAATGAATATGGAAGATCAGCCCAGTCCATTGTTCATTGTTACGATTTGATGAACACTGTGATCTAGCCATCTTAGAGGAATTACAACATGAAGGCTTGCTCACAGGCAGTGAGGATGAGAATTATACACAGATACAACCCACTCTCAGAAAACCTTCTTAATTTAACCCAATACAAGATAGGGGGAATATACTCATGACTTTTCAGAGAAGAGTAGAAAAAGATTTGAAAGAGTTATCTAACCAGGACAGGGAAGGTTAAAAGAACAACCTAAGTTGGAAGGAGAGACAAGAGAGACATTGAATAAATTGAAATCTAACCAAGAAATAACTATAAGAGCAGCAGATAAAGGGGGTTCTGTGGTGGTCATGGACCGAATTTGGTTCATTGAAGAGGGCAATAGACAGATAGGGGACCAGACCCAATATCTGATACTAAGGGGAGACCCAACAAGAACGTTTACAAATGAAATAAGTCATCTCATTGATGAGGGAAAGGAGCTGGGAATATTGGATTCAAAAACAGCTGAGTTCTATTTGTTGATCACCCAGTAGTACCTATCTTTAATCACTTGCCAAAAGTGCATAAAACCCTGACAAATGTCACTGGGAGACTGATTGTAAGCGGTATTGGCTCATTGACAGAACCCCTTTCAAAGTGGCTAGATGAAATTTTGAGACCCTTAGTGGAAGGCCTAGAATCTTATTTAAGAGATACGAAGGAACTATAAAAATTGACAGAGGAGATTGAATGGGAGAAAGATTTTTGTTGGTTGACAATAGATGTACAATCTCCTTACTCCTCAATTAGACATGAATTAGTCTTGAAGGCCGTGGAATATTTTTTGAATAGATTTACAGGTTGGAGTAAGCAGCACTGTGAATTTATTGTGAGGGTAACACAATTCTTGCGATCTCATGTTTATTTTTCATTTCAGGACAATTTCTATCTCCAAAGATGTGGGACAGCAATGGGGGCCAAATTTGCGCCCTCATACGCCAACCTATTCATGGGTTGGTGGGAGCTGTGCCACATCTTTGGAGATGGAAACCCCTACAAAAACAATATAGCCTTTTTTTGGCGGTATATAGATGATTTATTAATAATCTGGAGGGGTAATGAACTGAGTGCAAGAACTTTTGTTGACCACTTAGATAACAACAATCTAGGGATAAAATTTACATATGAAGTTTCCACTAGAAATATTGATTATTTAGATTTGAAGCTAACTGGCTTAGTGAATGTTAAATTAAAACTGAAGTGTACAGAAAATATATCAATGTATCAAGGAATTCACTACTACATGCCAAAAGCTGTCATTCAAACAAGGTATTTGGAGCTGTAGCCAAAGGACAGTTCATTAGAGTCAGAAGAAATTATTCTAGCCTACATGGATATGAGATACACTCAGAGTATTTGGCCAGTCGCCTCACCTCTAGAGGATATGATACCAATATGGTACATAATATGAGAGAACAAGTTAGGAGGGTAGACAGACGGGACCTCCTTAAAAAGAAAAAAAAGAGATATCAAGGGGGTTACTTTTGTAACTAGTTATAGCCAACAGTTTGAATCAATCTACAAAATAATAAAGAAACATCTCCCATTATTAGTGGCAGATGAAGATCTGTCCAATGTTATAACTAAGGGCTGCAGATTTTCGAATAGGAAAGCAATGACCATAGGTAATTTGGTATCCCCCACTGAGCTTCCAAAAAAAGATGACCCAAACTGGGTCATGGCTTACACATAAAGGGGTATATAGATGTAGCAATCGTACGTGTAACAGGCAAAACCTTTGAACATAAGGAAGTCCTTAAATGCAGATCTTACAATGTGGTTTATCTTTTGACATGTACACAATGTCATGTACAGTATACGGCCTGACCACATGGGAGGTCAGGGAAAGAATACGTGAGCATATATCCAATATTAAGGCAGGGAAACTCACTACACCATTAGTCCAACATTTTAAATACAAACATTTAAACTCCCCTGAAACAATGAGATGAACATTGATAGAGAGTCTCAGACCAAAAACGAGAGGTGGGGATTTGTAGTATAATCTCTCAAAGAGAGAAGTGTTTTAGATTTTTAAATTGGGCACTAGGATGCCTCAAGGGTTAAACTCAGAGTGAATTTTTGGTATTCGGATAGGACATTAAGGAGGGAATATCTATTGTTTATGAGTATTGACCCTTCTAGATGATAACAGATTTTTATAATATAAAATAATGTATTTTCTTATTTCACACAGGGAATCCCTACTTTTGTTGTTATATTGTAATATCCAGTAAACAATCACTGTGGAGGTAGGAGAGCCAATGTAGGTTTCCTTGATACAGGTATTTGACAACCAATAGATAAAAAGTACTGCCAGTGTGATATATACAAATTCTGTATAAAGTTGTAAGAAGAGGACAAATAAGAGTTCCACAATGAACTTAGACAGGGCACTTTAATGTGTGATATAGTGATATAATTAGTTTTCTTTAATAAGTTAGAAATACATAAGAAAACAGATTCAATTTGATAGGAGCAATATTATTAACAGAGGAAATAATCTGTGCATGTGGAAAATGTCCAAAAATATGTATAACCCTTTAAAGTGGCTAAGTTTATTTGCACACACATTTCTCACATATCTGTGTTAAAGGGTCAAGTCCAAAAAAAACTTTCATGTTTCAAATAGGGCATGTCATTTTAAACAACTTCCCATTGTACTTTTATCACCAATTTTGCTTTGTTCTCTTGGTATTCTTAGTTGAAAGCTAAACCTAGGAGGTTCATATGCTAATTTCTTAGACCTTGAAGGCCGCCTCTAATCTAAATGCATTTTGATAGTTTTTCACCACTAGAGGGTATCAGTTACGTGTTTCATATAGATAACATTGAGCTCATGCACGTGAATTTACCATGGAGACGGCTCTGATTGGCTAAAATGCAAGTCTGTCAAAAGAACTGAAATAAGGGGGCAGTCTGCTGAGGCTTAGATACAAGGTAATTACAAAGGTAAAACGTGTATAATTATAACTGTGTTGGTTGGTAATTAAGGGATTAACTATCTTTTAAAACCACAAAAATTCTGGTGTTGACTGTCCCTTTAATGAAAATTTAGGAAAATTATGAACGTAAAATATGGATTTTTCTCTGTACACAAAAAACAAGTTGTTAAACATTAAGTGATCACACACTGTCGAAACATATCCAGCCCGGATGACAATAGTATACACTGATCGCTTGTATCTGAATTTTTATCATAGGATTGTATAAACAAGCTGATAATTGTATGTATAAATAAGATAGTTTGTGACAAGGGGGCTGGGCCGACAGCATCATTAAGTTTTTAACCTATCATAGAGACATCTATGTTTTTTAAGTTCTAAGTTTCCTAAGTTTGGAAAGACAGGTCATACAGCTATGACTACGGCCATTGGCAGAAACGCGTCAGCTGACCTATGACGCTGCTGGCACATTCTGGATGTTATTGGGACAGTGTGGAACATGGATACGTTGTTCAGAGGATTTTAATTGTTGAAGCAATAAAGATGTACAATTTTATTTAAACGGACTCCCCGGTTTTTGCATTTTTCGAGTGGATTTACTTTTGCCTGATACCGGGTTGAATCTGGAGGAGAACGGCTCAGCTGGGACATAAGGATTTTGCACAGGAACAAGGAGGTCGCCACACATTAGCGTCTACCCTGAGGAGGAGAGGTGACCAGCGGACTTTTCTAGTGTCCTAAGTTATATATCTCACTCTCTGTAGACCGGGGTTTAAACGAAACAAAATTAACATTTAGACTGTGTGGGTGACACAAATGTTGGAGATATACCACGGCCTGTTGCATACACTGAGTATGAGACTGAATAGGTATAATATGTTCCAAGTTTGTTTGGAAGCAGTGACAGCTGCGATTAAGGTTGGTTTTATGTGAAGAGAATAATAACCTTTGTTTGTCGATTGTAGCCAATTTAAATCAGAAGGGTAATAAACGGTCAGTCTGAGGAAGTTATCTGGATAGTATTTTTTTAATAGAAAGATAAACATCCATCAAATACTGATCTTAAACGTATCTGGTTCAAGAACAAGAATTGCTTTAACAAAGATTCCGTCTGGAAGTTGGGATATTTTAAAGACCTATTTAGCTATCCTAAGGCCAGGACAAGAGAAATCAGTCCCTCTTTTGGGGAGTAACAAAAAGGTTTAGATAAAAAAAAACCTGCTCTTGTTTTAAAAATTGAAGTGGATAACTGAACCTTAGGTCTAGAAGAAAACCTTCTCTCTTCAGTAGATAATGGGAAAGCCAGAACTTTGCTCTTAGAGAATAAAATAAATCTGTTATATACCACTAGTAACTAACTCATGATAGCATGACCTCTACAGAAAACCCAAGTGATACTTGTCCATGAAGCTTACCTGATAAATGAATTTTTGGACATGGAGAGTCCACGACATCATTCCAATTACTACTGGGATATTCAACTCCTGGCCAGCACGAGGAGGCAAAGAGCACCCCAGCAAAGCAGTTAAGTGTAACTGCCTTACCCATAACCCCCAGTCATTCAGCCGAAGGAAATCGAAAAGGGTGAAAAAGGTGCCTGAGGTTTACTGCCGAATTATAATTAGAGAGGACAAGGTCATGGACTCTCCATGTCCAGAAAGAAAGAAATTTATCAGGTAAGCATAAATTTAGTTTTTTCATTCCTATGACATGGAGAGTCCACAACGTCATTCAAATTACTAGTGGGAACCAATACCCAAGCTAGAAGACACAGAATGAATAGGGAGGGAGAAAAAAGGCAGGAGGACCTAAACAGAAGGCACCACCGCTTAATGAACCTTTCACCCAAAAGAAACCTCAGCCGAGGCAAAAGTTTAAAATTTATAGAATTAGGAAAAAGTATGCAAAGAGGGCCATGTAGCCACCTTGCAAAACTGTTCCACAGAAGCTTCATTTTTGAAAGCCCAAGAAGAGGAGACAGCCCAAGTGGGATGAGCCGTAATTCTCTCAGGAGACTGCCGCCTAGCAGTCTCGTAAGCCAAACAAATCATACTTCTTAACCAGAGGGAAAGAGAAGAAGAAGTGGCCTTCTGACCCTTACGCTTTCCAGAGAAAACAACAAACAGGGCAGAAGATTGCCGAAAATCTTTAGTAGTTTGCAGGTAAAACTTTAGAACACGCACAACATCCAAGTTATGCAAAAGACGTTCCTTATGAAATTAGGGAGAAACCCCAATTTAGTACAAAGGACCTCCTTATTTGCATGAAAGTTAAGGTACAGGGAATCATACTGCAGAGTTAAAAGCTCAGAAACTCTGCAAGCAAAAGAAAAGCAAGGAGAAACAAAACCTTCCAAGATAACAGTGTTATAACAGCAACATGCATCGGCTCAAACAGAGCCTGCTCCAAAAAGGAGAAACGGATAAAAACACAGGCCTGATTCTGACCACGGCATGTACAAAAGCTTGAACATCTGGTAAGTCTGCCAGACGACTGAGCAAAAAGATAGATAATGCAGAAATCTGACCCTTAAGAGTACCGACTAACAAACCTTTTCTCCAGGCCATCCTGGAAAGAAAAAATACGGGGAATCCTCACCCAGTTCCAGGAGAAACCCTTCGATTCGCACCAAAAAATATATTTACACACATACCTTATGGTAAATCTTGCGAGTAACAGGTTTACGAGCCGGAAGCATAATATCAATGACCGCTTCAGAAAAACCACGTCTAGACAGAACTAGGCGTTCAATCTCCAAGCAGTCAGCCTCAGAGAATCCAGGTTTGGATGGAGGAAAGGACCTTGAATTAGAAGATCCTTCCTCAGAGGTAACCTCAAATGAGGTAGAGATGACATCCTTACCAGATCCATGAACTAGATCCTGTGAGGCCATGCAGGAGCTATCAGAATAACCAATGCTCTCTCCTGTTTGATACGAGCAATGACTCGTGGAAGGAGAGCAAACGGAGGTAACAAATATGATGATCCGTTTGTTGTGAAAAAGTCTGCGTAAGACAGACAAAACGCGTAGACTGGATCAGTGTACAGCTGCATCGTCACTTGCAGAGAAGTGCTTACAAGAAATACATGATTTGCCTTAAACGGAAGATTAAGAATGGGCGAATGCAGAGCTGATTGCCTGGAAAGCCACCTGGGAGACGCAAATGAACTAAATTTGTTTTAAGATTTTTTTTTTATTTTTTGTTTCTAGTAAGTACATACGGTTATGTGCTATAATAAATTTGTATCGCTTATACCTTGAATCGAGGATGCACTTCTTTGTTCTTATGTTCCAGTGTTACTTTGCCTGAGTACTCTTTAAGTGCTTGGAGAGTGTGGAAGCTGCACCAGTGATTCTTAAAAGGAGAGTTATCAAAGGAAACTGAGTCATCACATTTATGTGAATTACTACTGGATACACGAATGTTTAATACTGAAAGTGGGTATTCAATACAAGATTTGCACACCAGTATTAACAGAAGGAACCATTATAAGATTGGGACTACCTTTCTGGTCTGTATATTAATATAATCAAGACATTTAACTTATATTAACATTCTACCCTGATTGATTGTAACCACAAATATTGTTGTTTATTGACTATTATTGCATTTTTTCTGTGCGCAGCTCTGAAGTTTATGTTGTAAAGTAGAGAAAAGAAGCTTACATAAAATAAATGCAAATACGCATGATTCTTAATAAAAAAAAAATCAGCTATCAGGCTATTTTTAAGATATAAATGGACATATGTTATGATATGCACAAGTCTCCATACCCACTCAGCCCTGAGGACTTTGAAAAACTGTACCGGCAGAATAACAAACCCCCGGGGGGTTAAAAAGCGAGCCAGCTCTACTGATCCTGTTAGAGAAAAATGGCAACCACAAAGGCGCTAAATACCATTACATATAATAACAAACCTTCCAATAATTATAGAACAGGCCCATGAACATTACGCACCGCAAGTCAAGTCCTAACCCAGATACTGAGGACTGTCTATGGAAGAAAAAATATACATAGCGATCGTAGTAATCAGATCTTTGTATAACAGCTAAATCAATGTAAAATACATACAACCTGATAATTCCTATAAGAGATCGGACATGTTGCAAAGGATAGTGCAGCCCCACACCTCGCACCATCTTGTCTCCCCCGACGGTTGTTTGACAAGTGCGTCACAAACAACCCAGTCACAGTCAGGAGAAAAAACCATTACCCTCCCGCTGCTCAAACATTGAGAAAGCTTAGGGCAGCAATTCACATAGATACGTGTCTACTACAATATGAGGGAGTTAGGAATAAAAACATAATTTATGCTTACCTGATAAATTCCTTTCTTCTGTTGTGTGATCAGTCCACGGGTCATCATTACTTCTGGGATATTATCTGCTCCCCTACAGGAAGTGCAAGAGGATTCACCCAGCAGAGTTGCTATATAGCTCCTCCCCTCTACGTCACCTCCAGTCATTCGACCAAAGACCAACGAGAAAGGAGAAGCCAAGGGTGTAGTGGTGACTGAATTATAATTTAAAAAATATTTACCTGCCTTAAAAAACAGGGCGGGCCGTGGACTGATCACACAACAGAAGAAAGGAATTTATCAGGTAAGCATAAATTATGTTTTCTTCTGTTATGTGTGATCAGTCCACGGGTCATCATTACTTCTGGGATACCAATACCAAAGCAAAAGTACACGGATGACGGGAGGGATAGGCAGGCTCATTATACAGAAGGAACCACTGCCTGAAGAACCTTTCTCCCAAAAATAGCCTCCGAAGAAGCAAAAGTGTCAAATTTGTAAAATTTGGAAAAAGTATGAAGCGAAGACCAAGTTGCAGCCTTGCAAATCTGTTCAACAGAGGCCTCATTCTTAAAGGCCCAAGTGGAAGCCACAGCTCTAGTGGAATGAGCTGTAATTCTTTCAGGAGGCTGCTGTCCAGCAGTCTCATAGGCTAAACGTATTATGCTACGAAGCCAAAAAGAGAGAGAGGTAGCAGAAGCTTTTTGACCTCTCCTCTGTCCAGAATAAACGACAAACAGGGAAGAAGTTTGGCGAAAATCTTTAGTTGCCTGCAAGTAGAACTTGAGGGCACGAACTACATCCAGATTGTGTAGAAGACGTTCCTTCTTTGAAGAAGGATTTGGACACAAGGATGGAACAACAATCTCTTGATTGATATTCCTGTTAGAAACAACCTTAGGTAAGAACCCAGGTTTAGTACGCAGAACTACCTTGTCTGAGTGAAAGATCAGATAAGGAGAATCACAATGTAGGGCTGATAACTCAGAGACTCTTCGAGCCGAGGAAATAGCCATTAAAAATAGAACTTTCCAAGATAACAATTTTATATCAATGGAATGAAGGGGTTCAAACGGAACACCCTGTAAAACGTTAAGAACTAAGTTTAAACTCCATGGCGGAGCAACAGTTTTAAACACAGGCTTGATCCTAGCTAAAGCCTGACAAAAGGCCTGGATGTCTGAATTTTCTGACAGACGCCTGTGTAACAAGATGGACAGAGCTGAGATCTGTCCCTTTAATGAGCTAGCCGATAAACCCTTTTCTAAACCTTCTTGTAGAAAAGACAATATCCTAGGAATCCTAACCTTACTCCAGGAGTAATCTTTGGATTCACACCAGTATAGGAATTTACGCCATATTTTATGGTAAATCTTTCTGGTAACAGGCTTCCTAGCCTGTATCAGGGTATCAATAACCGACTCAGAAAAACCACGTTTTGATAAAATCAAGCGTTCAATTTCCAAGCAGTCAGCTTCAGAGAAGTTAGACTTTGATGTTTGAATGGACCCTGAATCAGAAGGTCCTGTCTTAGAGGTAGAGACCAAGGCGGACAGGATGACATGTCCACTAGATCTGCATACCAAGTCCTGCGCGGCCATGCAGGCGCTATTAGAATCACTGATGCTCTCTCCTGTTTGATTTTGGCAATCAATCGAGGAAGCAGCGGGAAGGGTGGAAACACATAAGCCATCCTGAAGTTCCAAGGTGCTGTCAAAGCATCTATCAGAACCGCTCCCGGATCCCTGGATCTGGATCCGTAGCGAGGAAGTTTGGCGTTCTGGCGAGACGCCATGAGATCTATCTCTGGTTTGCCCCAACGTCGAAGTATTTGGGCAAAGACCTCCGGATGAAGTTCCCACTCCCCCGGATGAAGAGTCTGGCGACTCAAGAAATCCGCCTCCCAGTTCTCCACTCCCGGGATGTGGATTGCTGACAGGTGGCAAGAGTGAGACTCTGCCCAGCGAATTATCTTTGATACTTCTATCATTGCTAGGGAGCTTCTTGTCCCTCCCTGATGGTTGATGTAAGCTACAGTCGTGATGTTGTCCGACTGAAACCTGATGAACCCCCGAGTCTTTAACTGGGGCCAAGCTAGAAGGGCATTGAGAACTGCTCTCAATTCCAGAATGTTTATTGGCAGGAGACTTTCCTCCTGACTCCATAGTCCCTGAGCCTTCAGAGAATTCCAGACAGCGCCCCAACCTAGAAGGCTGGCGTCTGTTGTTACGATTGTCCAGTCCGGCCTGCTGAACGGCATCCCCCTGGACAGATGTGGCCGAGAAAGCCACCATAGAAGAGAGTTTCTGGTCTCTTGATCCAGATTCAGAGTGGGGGACAAATCTGAGTAATCCCCATTCCACTGACTCAGCATGCACAATTGCAGCGGTCTGAGATGTAGGCGTGCAAAGGGTACTATGTCCATTGCTGCTACCATTAAGCCGATCACCTCCATGCATTGAGCTACTGACGGGAGTTCAATGGAATGAAGGACACGGCATACATTTAGAAGCTTTGTTAATCTGTCTTCTGTCAGATAAATCTTCATTTCTACAGAATCTATAAGAGTCCCCAAGAATGGAACTCTTGTGAGAGGCAAGAGAGAACTCTTCTTTTCGTTCACTTTCCATCCATGCGACCTTAGAAATGCCAGAACTAACTCTGTATGAGACTTGGCAGTTTGAAAGCTTGAAGCTTGTATCAGAATGTCGTCTAGGTACGGAGCTACCGAAATTCCTCGCGGTCTCAGAACCGCTAGAAGAGCACCCAGAACCTTTGTGAAGATTCTTGGAGCCGTAGCCAATCCGAATGGAAGGGCTACAAACTGGTAATGCCTGTCTAAAAAGGCAAACCTTAGATACCGGTAATGATCTTTGTGAATCGGTATGTGAAGGTAAGCATCCTTTAAATCCACTGTGGTCATGTATTGACCCTTTTGGATCATGGGTAAGATTGTCCGAATAGTTTCCATTTTGAACGATGGAACTCTTAGGAATTTGTTTAGGATCTTTAAATCCAAGATTGGCCTGAAAGTTCCCTCTTTTTTGGGAACCACAAACAGGTTTGAGTAAAACCCTTGTCCTTGTTCCGACCGCGGAACCGGATGGATCACTCCCATTAATAATAGATCTTGTACACAGCGTAGAAACGCGTCTTTCTTTATTTGGTTTGTTGACAACCTTGACAGATGAAATCTCCCTCTTGGGGGAGATAATTTGAAGTCTAGAAGGTATCCCTGAGATATGATCTCTAGCGCCCAGGGATCCTGGACATCTCTTGCCCAAGCCTGGGCGAAGAGAGAGAGTCTGCCCCCCACTAGATCCGGTCCCGGATCGGGGGCCCTCGGTTCATGCTGTCTTAGGGGCAGCAGCAGGTTTTCTGGCCTGCTTGCCCTTATTCCAGGACTGGTTAGGTTTCCAGCCTTGTCTGTAACGAGCAACAGCTCCTTCCTGTTTTGGTGCAGTGGAAGTTGATGCTGCACCTGCTTTGAAATTCCGAAAGGGACGAAAATTAGACTGTCTAGCCTTAGCTTTGGCTTTGTCTTGAGGTAGAGCGTGGCCCTTACCTCCTGTAATGTCAGCGATAATTTCTTTCAAACCGGGCCCAAATAAAGTTTGCCCCTTGAAAGGTATATTAAGTAATTTGGACTTAGAAGTTACATCAGCCGACCAGGATTTTAGCCACAGCGCCCTACGTGCCTGAATGGCGAATCCTGAATTCTTAGCCGTAAGTTTGGTTAAATGTACTACGGCCTCCGAAATGAATGAATTAGCTAGTTTAAGGACTCTAAGCCTGTCCGTAATGTCGTCCAGCGTAGCGGAACTAAGGTTCTCTTCCAGAGACTCAATCCAAAATGCTGCCGCAGCCGTAATCGGCGCGATGCATGCAAGGGGTTGCAATATAAAACCTTGTTGAACAAACATTTTCTTAAGGTAACCCTCTAATTTTTTATCCATAGGATCTGAAAAAGCACAGCTATCCTCCACCGGGATAGTGGTGCGCTTAGCTAAAGTAGAAACTGCTCCCTCCACCTGAGGGACCGTTTGCCATAAGTCCCGTGTGGTGGCGTCTATTGGAAACATCTTTCTAAATATTGGAGGGGGTGAGAACGGCACACCGGGTCTATCCCACTCCTTAGTAACAATTTCAGTTAATCTCTTAGGTATAGGAAAAACGTCAGTACTCGCCGGTACCGCAAAGTATTTATCCAACCTACACATTTTCTCTGGTATTGCAACAGTGTTACAATCGTTAAGAGCCGCTAAGACCTCCCCTAGTAATACACGGAGGTTTTCCAATTTAAATTTAAAATTTGAAATATCTGAATCCAATCTGCTTGGATCAGAACCGTCACCTACAGAATGAAGCTCTCCGTCCTCATGCTCTGCAAGCTGTGACGCAGTATCAGACATGGCCCTAGAATTATCAGCGCACTCTGTTCTCACCCCAGAGTGATCACGCTTGCCTCTTAGTTCTGGTAACTTAGCCAAAACTTCAGTCATAACAGTAGCCATATCTTGTAATGTTATCTGTAATGGCTGCCCAGATGTACCAGGCGCCATAATATCACGCACCTCCCGGGCGGGAGACGCAGGTACTGACACGTGAGGCGAGTTAGACGGCATAACTCTCCCCTCGCTGTTTGGTGAAATTTGTTCAATTTGTACAGATTGGCTTTTATTTAAAGTAGCATCAATACAGTTAGTACATAAATTTCTATTGGGCTCCACCTTGGCATTGGAACAAATGACACAGGTATCTTCCTCTGAATCAGACATGTTTAACACACTAGCAATAAACATGCAACTTGGTTACAATCTTATTTAACAAAAAACGTACTGTGCCTCAAAGAAGCACTAAACGATTAAATGACAGTTGAAATAATGAACTGAAAAAACAGTTATAGCATCACTCTTTAAAAACAACACAACTTGTTAGCAAAGGTTTGTTCCCATTAGTAAAGTAACACTAATTAAATTTTAAACATAAAAATCACAGAGCAACGTTTTAAAACACAGTCACTACATAAGTCTCACAGCTCTGCTGAGAGAATCTACCTCCCTTCAAAGAAGTTTGAAGACCCCTGAGTTCTGTTAGAGATGAACCGGATCATGCAGAAAATACAAGAGTAACTGACTGGAAATTTTTGATGCGTAGCAAAGAGCGCCAAAAACGGCCCCTCCCCCCACACACAGCAGTGAGAGAGAAACGAAACTGTCATAATCAAAACAAGCAAACTGCCAAGTGGAAAAATAATGCCCAAATATTTATTCACTCAGTACCTCAGAAATGCAAACGATTCTACATTCCAGCAAAAACGTTTAACATGAATTAAATACCTATTAAAAGGTTTAATGTACTTTTACAGAGTAATTCCGGTGAAATACCATCCCCAGAATACTGAAGTGTAGAGTATACATACATGTCATTATAACGGTATGGCAGGATCTTCTCATCAATTCCATTCAGAAAATAAAAACTGCTACATACCTCAATGCAGATTCAACTGCCCGCTGTCCCCTGATCTGAAGCTTTTACCTCCCTCAGATGGCCGAGAAACAGCAATATGATCTTAACTACTCCGGTTAAAATCATAAGAAAAACTCTGGTAGATTCTTCTTCAAACTCTGCCAGAGAAGTAATAACACGCTCCGGTGCTATTGTAAAATAACAAACTTTTGATTGAAGTTATAAAAACTAAGTATAATCACCATAGTCCTCTCACACCTCCTATCTAGTCTTTGGGTGCAAGAGAATGACTGGAGGTGACGTAGAGGGGAGGAGATATATAGCAACTCTGCTGGGTGAATCCTCTTGGACTTCCTGTAGGGGAGCAGATAATATCCCAGAAGTAATGATGACCCGTGGACTGATCACACATAACAGAAGAAAAGGCCTGTAACTGAAAGAAGGAAACCCTCTGAAAAAAAACTATACAGCCCGCTCCGGTTTACCAATAAAGGTAAAAACCACTACTTGAAACTGGAACATAAAGGCTGAAGTAGAAAGGAATAAAGAAACCCCATAAGGAGCTCTGCTTCCCATATGGCCACTAGATAAAAGTTGCTACAGGCACCCTCCCCTGCACTAAGGGAGTCTAACTGTAGCAGGAGTAGTAAAACCCCCAATCTGCTCAAAAAGCCATACAAATATCCTGAGCACAGGATATATAATCTTATTCAGACCCACTAGAAGAGGGAATTTAAGGACCATCTAGGGCACCCACTACAAAGTCCCCCTCATAGGGGACAATACAAAAGGACTTACCCTCTAGAGTCTTCCGTTGTGGAGCAGACAACAGCTGCAGGTCTGCCGGCCTCATCCGGCCGCTGACAAGGACCTGGAAAATAAGAAAGAACAGAGTAACCAACTCTGGCTTTCTGCAAAGGGGTAGCAAAATGTTAAAAGCAAAGACAACCTCACCTCCTTTTAACTGCTAAGAGCCACCACTACTCTAAAAGATTGACATGGACACAGCTAGACCCCTATCGTTGCTTGCAGGGAAAAGTACCCATAAAAGGATTAATATCTTCAGAAACCAACCTCCATTGACAGAGGCAAAGGGAATGACTGGGGGTTATGGGTAAGGCAGTTACACTTAACAGCTTTGGGGTGCTCTTTGCCTTTTCCTGGTGGCCAGGAGTTGAATATCCCACTAGTAATTGAAATTACGTTGTGGATTCTCCATGTCATAGGAAAGAAAGCCTTTTTTTAAAAAGAAAAAAAGAAAAATTAAAGAAAAAATTAAAAAACTCCCTTTTCTGCTGGACCATTTTGTACCAGTAAAACAAGTTGTGCCTTTTCTTGTAGCAAAAAAGAAAAAATCCTCGTTATGACAATAATATACAAGTCCTTAAACTTTTTTAGATATATTTTCTATCTTCTTTGCTGCTTCTTCTATTTTTCTATCTTTTGGTGTTAATCATTTGGTGTTAATCATTTTAGATAAATCAAATTAAAATATATCTCATCAAACGCTGGAGTGTAATCAAATGGACAGGATATTGATAGAAATATGTCCATCAAGATTCTGTATTCATTCTGAAAGGGGGGGTTGAGACTTTTTATACTAGTAAAACCAGTTGAGAATTTTCTCATACCAAAAAGAGCTTGTTTGTGTATCCTGGGTACAAAATCAACAGACTCTGGGTCGATTTATCACGCCCGAATGGGGCCGTATACACTTGTTTCCGTGCGAGCCTTTGCCAGAAACAGGCGGCATTTATCGGTGTGCGGCGGACATGATCGCTACAGCGGATCATGTCCGTTCGCACTTTCATAAATCGGCCCCCAAGCCTTAAAAGGCCAGTAAACTGATTTAGATTTTAGTTTAAAAGGGACAGTCTACACTAAAATTGTTATTGTTTAATATATTATATTAAGATAATGCCTTTACTACCCATTCCCCAGCTTTGCACAACCAACATTGATATATTAATATAATTTATAACATTTAAAACTCAAAATTTCTGCCTGTTTCTAAACCACAATAGACAGCCTCTTATCACATGCCATTGTATTTGCTTTTCACAACAGGAGACTGCTAGTTCATGTGGGTCATATAGATAACATTGTGCTCACGCCTGGGGAGTTATTTAAGATTTGGCACAACACAGTACTTAAATGCAAGTCAATAGATAATAAATAAAATATCATGTGATCAGGGGGCTGTCAGAAAATGCTTAGATACAAATTAATCACAGAGGTAAAAAGTATATTAATATAACCGTGGTGGCTGTGCAAAACTGGAGAATGGGTAATAAAGGGATTATCCATCTTTTAAAACAATAACAATTCTATTGTAGAGTGTCCCTTTAACTATGTAGACTAATCCAAAACAGCTAGCAAGAAGTTATATAATAGGGTTCCCAGATGAAGCTTTGATTTAAGCTCACATTCTGCATAAATTATAATCATCCAAAATAATATCCCTATGGCAAAAAAGTGCAATTGTAAGGGTCAAAAATTGCTGAATTTTAGGATTAAAACTAACAGAGCTTAATCTTCTAACGTCAGTTAAGAAAAAGAATCAAAATTGAGTGTCAAAAGCAACATGGGTGACCATCAGAGACAACATGACTAATGACATTATTTTTACAGACATCTTTGTAGATAACAGTTAATTAAAGTAAAAAGGAAAAAAGCATTAAGGGCATCAAGATCAGATTTCACACAAGACTTCATTGATCATTAGGGACATGGTTGTATGTGTTTTGAC
Organism: Bombina bombina; assembly: GCF_027579735.1. Classification (NCBI taxonomy): domain Eukaryota; kingdom Metazoa; phylum Chordata; class Amphibia; order Anura; family Bombinatoridae; genus Bombina; species Bombina bombina. The sequence continues at coordinate 139,923,739 of NC_069500.1, forward strand.
TAATGACTAATCACTGAAGGCTTAGAAGACAGGTTATTCCTAGCTGGGCCTGGTCAGCAGGCCATCACATGCTGTGGTCTGCTCATTTGTAAAGTGAAGTGTCTTGTTTAGCATATGTAGAATATGCCAATTGATAATTTACAGGAACAGCCACTGCTTAATGTTTATTAACACCAAAGAATGGATCTAAACAACTTGTGTTTTAAGGGATACACCAGTGGGGAAAAAAAGGTTCTCCTTTAATATAATCATAACTAAAGATACAAATATTTCATGGGTCCTGTCATTAAATGGACACACTTGAAAAAGTACGTACACAAACTCATCGCCACAAAGGCGCAAATATTTGAAAACCTCTATATAAAAAAGGCTCACATTTTAAAGGAAAATTTGGAAAGTCTGCATCTTTAAATATACTGCTTATATAAAAGGTTTTTTTTAATTTGCTCTTTAAGTAATTATATGAAGGTTGTATTTCTTAATTACATTTTTATTTTAGAAAATATAGTCCGGTTTTTATAATTTAAATCCCTATTCTAGTTATCTTTTATTTTCCATCTTAAGTAGAATATGCTTCATACTTTTGTATGAATCTGCATATTTATTAATACTTAAATGTGCACAGGTAATTTGATATAATCATAAAATAAAACAAATAAAATAGACCTACAACAAATTTTCAAAGACGGGTATTTATAAGGCTATTCCACAGTAAAGTTACATAAAACTGTGTGATATTTACAGTGTGAGATTAAAAGTAAATTCAGAGTTTTTGCCAATTCTGATTTTACAACTTGCGTCAAAATTCCTTTGCTCACATCACACCAGATATGTTATCACACTTACAAAATGTACTAAAGCAGATGGGGGAAAAAGCATTGTTCTCAGCTGTAGCTTGCTAAAAAGTTTCAAAATTACAGATCAACAAAACACTTAAAAAGGCATAGCAAGATGCCAGCGTATTGTCTTACGTAGTACAAGCTGGCAAACATCAGGATCGGTAGATAATGTGCCAGGCACAAACGTGTCCACATATACATAACGAATATAAAAACAGTTCAATTGCATGAGAATAAACCAAAAGATTATTATTATCAGTTATTTGTAGAGCACCAACAGATTCTGCAGTGCTAAAGATCACAGTAGCTGAGTGTTACAGGCTCTATGTTTACAAATTAGAAATTGTTTATTTTGAAATGCATTGTCTGCAATACTGGGTATATAGAAGCTTACTGATTGGAAACCCCCAAAGCTGTATTGGTGAATAAGGGTGTGTCCCACTATCATATATATAGCTCAGAAATGCCCTCTTCTCAAGTGTTTAGAGGACATACACCCATCCATGCTTATATATTTCTATAAGAGAGTATGACCATAGTCATTACTATATAACCCTCTGTATTACCGTATGTCTTGTTATTTATAGACTTGTAATGTGGAGACCTTATTTTATTATTTTTCACAGTAATTGAAAATTACTTTAAAAAAAGCCACCAAACAGTGTGTCATGACAGGAATAGGACTACAGAGTTTTGCATAGAGTAGCTATAAAACATCACCCTTTAAATTGTAAATTTGTAAATCAAAGCCCTGGTATTTCTACACTGATTTTTCGTATATGAACTGAAAAATGAAAAATATGGGTTTGAAATATAGGCTACCACTATAAAGAAATACAATTAAAAAAAACATGATAATATCTTCAAAAGCATTTTATATTTCCCTGATGCAAAAATACTGATCATATGCAATGACAAATATTTAGCATCGTGCAATTTAACTTATTTTTCCTATATAAACAAACAATGAATCTCCACAAAAATATCAAATTGAAAAAAACTTATAGCATTAAAAGTTACATTTTATTTTAGGTAACTGATGGTGAATTAAAAATCAATTGTCATTCACTAACCTTTATCAACAGTTGTTCACTTCAGATAAAAAAAAAGAAAGAAAATACACAGACACAAAAGACCAAATCCAATTTACAAATAACCGTGTGACATTGGTCCTAGGGAACACCTCACTAAAATACTTCATGCTTATTAAAACGCTAGTGATCTAGTGACAAATTGCCTAAAACTATGTAAATGGACACAGGGTCTCATGAGAGATTATAAAGGCATATTTGGATTGCAGACGGGCAAGTTCCAACTAGTTTAAGCATAGAAGGATGAGTCACCCCATCTATTCCTGGGCTTTTGTATCCAGTACATCAGCTGTTCTGTGCAAGTCCACTAGCAGCATTTACTTTGTTTTAATATTCTTATGATTTATGACATGAACAATAATTACTTTAAAAACCACTAACACTATTGTGACGCAGTCAGTTTCTGTTTGGGAGAAAAAAATTATAAAACAAAACTAAAAAATATAAAGTTGTGAGTCTGGCCTCTGAAATCCATCACAAGGACACATGCATAAAGCACTGCTAAGATACCTTTCCCAAATATTTAGTAAATATAGTGTACTCCATAGATCAGGTTTTCATCAGGAAAAAACGTTCATGTTCCCCTAATCTCTGTGACAGTAAGATCAAAAGAGTAACTTTACACTTGAGGCTTTGAATTCATTAACACTAGTCCTTCAACAGCAAATTTCCAGACAGTTACAAATAATTTTAAAATACGAGCACCAAACATTTTACGGACATGGAGATTGTATTCAGTATAGAGCGATAACGTCCACTCAAGCTTACGTCATCAAATTGGGAAAAGGGTTTAAAAAGCAATGAGAAAATAAAATGATGAAAGATGTAAACATAAATGAATTTCTTTAGATTTGCATTGAGTATATGACTCATTACTGGTGGATATATATATATTTATGCCACATAGAGTTATGTAGAAATTTCACAGAAGACTTATTGACTCCTTCTCTTCGCTTAAAGGGATATAAAAGTGCAAAAAGAAAATGTTAGAGCATTTTACTATTACACTGCTTCTTGCATACAACTATGTGTTTAACCCATACAAAGTGATTACACACAGTTAAAATCCGCTTTTGAGCATCATGAGAGTTAGCTGAATACATCTGATGGACCAATTACTAGAGACAAATGTGTGTAGCCACCAATCCAACTAGCTCCCAGTAGTGAATGCTGCACCTACCAAGATATGAGCCTTCCTGGGTATGCTTTTCAACAAAGGATACCAAGAGAATGACGTACATTTGATAATAGAAGTAAATTGAAAAGTGTCTTACAATAGAATGCTCTATCTGAATCATGAAAGTTTATTTTGACTGATGTCCCATTGGCTGATTTGGGCGGCCAAATTAAACGTACAGTAAAGTAAACATGAAATTAAAATGGATTGGATAGAGCATAACATATTAAACAATTTTCCTATTTACTTCTATTATCAATATTGCTTAGTTCTCTTTGTATCCTTTGATAAAGAGTAATCCTTGGTGAGCTCAGAAGCATGCACATGTCTGAAAGCATTTGCAACAATGTTTATAGCAACTTTATAGAATGTTGCAAACACTGCCGCCATAGACACGTACACGCTCCTAAGCCCCTATCAGCCAACATATCATTAATTACTCTTCGACCAAGGATACAAAAAACAAAGCAACTTTGATAATAGATGTACATTTAAATGCTTAAACTGGCATGCCCTACCTGAATCATTAAAGTTTAATTTTGACTTTGTTAGAACTTAAAAGGACAGTCTACTCCAAAAATGTTAGATGATGCCTTTATTAGCAATTCCCCAGTTTTGCATAACAAACATTAGGGATGCACCGAAATTTCGGCCGCAGAAAGTTTCGGCCGAAAATGGCATTTTTGGCTATTTCGGTTTTCGTTTTTTTCCTGTTATTTTCGGTAAAATTATTGTGTAGCATATTTCAAATTCGATGCTAGCCTAGAGCTGCTGTTTAAGTTTATTACTTCACTTACTGTTCTGCCTATAATGAGTTTTCTAGGATTATGTTACATATAACTAAATGAAGAATAATACAGTATATTGATATATATAATTGTTTTAAGTAGGGATGCACCAAAATTTTGGTCGCAGAAACATTTTGGTCGAAAATGGCATTATTTTTTGCCTGTTTTTTTTTCTTGGTAAAATTATTGTGTAGCATATTATTGTTTTAAGATATTTTTGTCCAATTTTAGTGTGTTACTTTCAATAAAAGTGTGGGCTTTTTTTATTGGCTCTAATTATGCAAAAACAAACCTAAAAAAAAATAATTTGAAAAAATACATTTTCGGGATCAGTTTCGGTTTTCGGGCCAAGTGCATCCCGGATTTTCGGATTCGGTTTCGGTCCAGAATTTCCATTTCGGTGCATCACTAACAAACATGTTTATATTAATATACTTTTTACCTCTATGATAACCTTGTATCTAAGCCTTTTCTGACAGCCCCCTGATCACATGACTTTTTATTTGTTATCTATTGACTTGCATTTTATCCAATGAATGCAGTGCTTGCACAACCCACGGGCGTTAGCACATTGTTATCTATAAGGCCCACATGAACCAGTAGTCCCCTGTTGTGAAAAGCAAATAAAAAAGCATGCGATAAGAGCCTGTCTCTTGTGGCTTAAAAACAAGCAGCAATTTAGAGGACTTTTTAAACAATAACAATTCTGGTGTAGACTGTCCCTTTTAGAGAGATAGAGGAAAGAGGACTGTCACCAATAGTGACTTAGAAAACAGATTATGTAGAAGACAACTGCAAAAAGTTGTGTTAGAACAGGCATTTTCAGGTTCTTACTTTGACTGTAAAGTAGATCTCCTTTATACTCTAGTGATGACATTAATGACCACAGATGACTTATTACAAAAGTTACCTGCAACAATGTACAGTTGAGTAGAAAAACCTATTTTACTAGTTCAGCAGGAATCACTGTCTGCACATCATTACAATGAAATTCTTCCCATAAAGAGACAAAAACAGAATTAGTTTAAGTTAGTGAAGGTATGAAGTACAGCTAAAAAAAGGCGCCCTTGCACAACTACTCATCAAAGGCTTTATTATATGAAGTTCACGAGGAAGCAATAGTTCAAAGGTCATAAGGATTATGGAACAAATTCAATTGGACTAAATAGCCTTAGAAGTCTTTTGACCCTTGCGAGAAACAGAATGAGGAACAAAAAGTTAATCAGTCTTTAAGATTTATGTAGTAATGTCAAGATAATTCACCTTAAAGGAACAGCGAACACCATATCATTTTAATATAAATGTTTAGTAATACATAGTTAAAGTGAATGTCAATTTACATTGGTTTTATGCCTCATTATCATTCCAAATGTGTCTATGAGATAAACCGTAACTTTTTTTTTCAAAAAAATAAATGCCTATGTATATATTTATCTCACCAATTTGCTGCCGTTTACAAGCCCAACTCCTCCCAGCCCCTACTTCCTACTTCTCAGTGTAACGTATAGAGCGTTCTCTATACATAGTCTCCAAGCGCGCTCCTGTGGACTTCATCAACAGCGCATGCGTTGAACGGCGATAATATTGACTATCTACATAGTATTCAATGAATACATTCATTAAATATTATCGTGGCATAGAGCGCAACGGCATATTTTTTACCTCCTTAGACTTTTATTTATCGAAATTGCCTTGTAATGAATTAAAATCTGTTTTTATATAGCGCATGCGCAACCTGTGAACGCGCGTCTAAACTGAGTACAGGATTTCAGCTTTACCGCATGCGCATTCGGAGCAAGTGACGTATAAAAAAAGGGGTTTGTCCCCCTGTGGTAGAAGCAATGATTGGGCTAAAGCAATTATCATAATCTGTCACTCAAACAGGAAAGATGGCGGGCGGATGAGCATTACTGAAAACGAGCAGCTAAAAAGGTAAATTTAAGCAAAAACAAAGTAATTCTTTGAAAATGATGAATTAAAGTTCATCTATTTTTCAGTGACGATTACTGTGGCATTCCCGTGAGAGGCTGACTTTACATTCACTTTAAAGAAACTATATTGCAAAGCTATTTATTTATTTTGTCCTCTTTTCATGTCTGAGCGCTGAAAATTGAGAATTTTTTTTTTAAATTCTCAGACCTGGAAAATCCCCTTGCAGACTTCTCAAGCTTGCTACATATCTTTCCTAATTATTTTTAACAGAGAAGAACAGCAAAAATATACTTTATGCTTATGTTTCTGATTGCTCATGTCCTATTGTTTCTTTTACACACTTAAGGGCTTTCAAGAGAATGCCATGCCCAAAAATAGTGCAGATTGTGCTGAGCGGATATCCCTTAAAAGGGTCATTCCAGCCAAAATTTGAATACACATACTGTAAGTGAATTTCAGTTTTGAACAAAAGCATATTTGTAATATACATATATTAGCAAATATATTTTCCTTTTGGTAAAGTTATAGCTGTTTTGCAGATTGTATCTAAGTATGCTCCATGCACTAGCATTTTAAACACAGCTCAGAGTCTCAGGTGCTTGCTACCTCTGGTAATTACTCAATTTTCATCATTGTTGACATAATACAAGCCCCACTGGCTCTCTGAGCAGGTGCGATATTTAAAATGCTGGTGCACTGAAAATATCTAGCTATGCTTCACATGCAAAGAAAAATTATAACACAAAAACATTAATAACTTTTACTACGTATGTGTGTGTGTGTGTATGTGTGTATGTATGTATATACAGCTGTGCAGCGGAACTCCCACTCTTTTATTCCGACTGTGAGTTCCGCTGCACAGCTGTTTCCAGATTATATATTTCCTGATGAAGGCCTGAATGAGGGCCGAAACGTCGACCATGTTTTGTTGATATTACGAATAAAGAAAAAAATTGGTTTCATATACAAATCCTGAGAGTGCCCTTCTATACACGGATTTATATATATATATATATATTCAAAGATGTAATTCATCTATGTGCAAATCAATTTTAATTGGAATGTCCCTTTAAAGAGAAACTAAAGTAATTTTTATTAATTTTACAAGTACTGTATTATACACAATCAAGAAAAGAAGCAAGCATAGTTAGAGGACAATCCCCTCTATAAGAGAAGCAACATAGTACATAATACAAAATAAACTTAAGAATAGTACAACGTTATATCTATAGGTTAATTATTTTCTGCAAATTTTAAGTTACCTTAAAAAATGCACTTTATCAAAGGAAATAAAAAAGGCAAATTCAGCCAGGAAGCCACTAATCAGGGCTAGTAACTTTAAAACATAATACGGAGGGAAAGAGGGGGGGGGGGGGGAGAAAAGGGGAGAGGAAGAGAAAAAAAAGGGAGGGGGTACCCCTTAGTAAATTAAATTTACCAAATTCCCAGTAAGACTAACTCAGTGTCTAAAAGGATATATTAAGAGATCAATTTCACCAGGAGAAAGGATTCTAATAAATGCCGACCATTTTTTAAAAAAAGAGGGCTATTTCTTGTTCAGAGGTTAAGTTTGTATCTAACTGCTCAATAACGCATTGTTTTTTCATATAATTTTTAATTTCTATGCTGCTAGGAACAGAATTATCATGACATTTACTGAAAATTAAACTTCTCGTTGCCAAAATGATCATATTCATAATTTTTTTATGTTTAGGAGGTAAAGTACCCTCTATAAGAAAAATAACCTCTGCCAGTAAGAGAGAGACAATATTTATTTTTAGAGTATTAATGAACCAATATTCTACTTTCCGCCATAGTTGTTTTATCAGAGGACATGACCACACATGTGAATTAGATCTGCCACAGGATATGCACATTTTGGGCATTTATTGAATTTGGAATTGTGCCAGTTGAAACCCTTCTTCGGGGTGTAATAGGATCTATATAGCCATTTTTATGTGAGATTCCCTCCAGCTTGAAGATAGAGTAGTTTGCCCTACCAAGGTTATAGAGCGTTTCACTTGGTCTGATCCAATATTTAATTCCGGAGTCAAAAGGTTCCACTTTTGTGCTATATTCAGCAAATTAGAGTCACCTGGTTAGCTGACTGCCAGGTCGTACAAATTTGAAATAGAAGATCATTTCTAGCAAGGATAGACCAGCTGTCCAGTTTCCCCCATGTCCAAGACCAGCGAAATTTCTTGATAAGTTCAAAGAGATAATATCTGGCTTGGAGGTAGGCAAAGAAGTCCTTATTAGTTAAGTTAAATTCCTGTTTTAAACTATTAAAGGTCTTTATAGATTGAGTATCTTGAGCTATAAACTGAGTAAGGAAGGAAAGGCCTGCTTCATGACAGTTTTGAAAAATTCAAAGCTGTGTGCCTCCCTGTAATTCAGGATTGCCCCGTAGTATCTGAAATTTGGGAATACAGAGATTAATGTCTAGTTTTATCCCCAGTTTTTTTCCAGGCCTGGATTACTGTATCTATAGAACTAATTAATTTTACTTGTTTCGGAATTGTACTAACTCGGCAGTGAATAAGAGCTACAGGATGGTAGGGGTGTAGCATATTTATCTCAAGATTATTGTTAGTAAAATAGTCTTTATTCAGGATCCAATCTATCACAATACGTGATAGGAAGACCAAGCTATACTTGCTGAGATCTGGAAGAGCTAGTCCACCAAAATTTCCTAGGTAGGTAGAGTTTGTTAATCGAAATTTGCGGTCTTTTACACCTCTAGTAAAATACTGTAGGCAGTGTTCAGACTCTTCCAATCCCTACTATTTAAAATGACTGGAACATTTTGCAAGGTATAAAGAATTTTCAGTAACAAAACCATTTTGAACAGGGCTATAAGTCCTGATAAGGTTTAAGGTTATAAGGTTTTGCCAGCTTTTCATATATTATTTTATTTTAGTAAGAATCGGAGAAATATTAAGTCTATACCATTCTTGAGGATTTAAAAAGATATTAATTCCAAGATATTTAAATGAAGAGACAACATTTTTAAACGGTGTCTCAGAGAATTTTTTTTTTTTTAATCCAAAGCAACTCAGTTTTGGAGGTGTTGATCTTATAGCCAGAGAAAGCTCCAAAGGAATTTATAAGTGAAAGTAATTTTGGGATAATAGTTCTGGTATTTGAAATGTACACGAGTACATTGTCAGCATACAAGGCTATCTTTTGTTCTATGGATCCAATCTTAATTCCATCCATTTGCTTTATCAATTTGTTTTATCTTGAGAGCTAGTGGTTTGATAGCAAGATCGAACAAGAGAGGAGAAAGCGAGCAACCCTGTCGAGTACCACTTTGAAGATTAAAGTAGATTCTAAGTAGTTGACGCTTAATCTTGTTGAGGATTTTCCGTACAAATTTTTAACAAAAACTACAGATCAAACTACAAAAGGATTAAATACATAAGGATATTTGAGTTATTTCAGGAGTTATTCAGGGTTATTCAGGCTTATTCAGTAGAAAATAATACTTATATTTTTCTTATTGTTAAAGTGTTGCATAGTTTAAAATGTCTCAGATACAGTGCAATGGGTGTTTTGCACTTTTTAATCGTTCTACTTTTTGGAGATTTAGGGGCTGTCCTGTTTGTAAGCAGTTTTCCCTGTTAAGGGAGGAAATAGCTAAACTTCAAGCTAAGGTAAGTAACATACCTGTTACCTCTACAAAGCTGCCTCTGAAAGAAGCCCCTCTACCCCAGAGATCAGCAAGGAGAGGCAGATGGATCACTGTAGGCTCTGGAAGAATTAGAACAGTAGACCAGAAGCATTGCCCACAACCTCTGCCATTGCAAAACTCCTATGCTGCTCTTGCCGAATACACTTGTGATGAGGAGATTGCTGTTTCTGAGCCCTCTGAAGCTGTAACAGGTAATTTAAATCTATTGGCACCTGATTCTCCAGGTAACATAACACAGGAAAGAACTGCAGATGTGTTTTTGAGAAAAAGACTGTTAGTGGGTGACTCTATTTTGAGGAATGTGTATTTAGGTGAAAGTAAAGGAGAAACAAGGGAGGTTAGATGTCTTCCAGGAGCTACTGCTCACAGGGATAGGAATCGTATTTTGAGAATTGTTAAGGCAGCAGGAAAGGGAAGTGAGTTGGATGTGATTGTTCATTTAGGAACAAATGATCTGGCTAGTAATCATGTTGCTGCTGTTCAGAAAGAGTTTTGTGACCTAGGTAATCATTTAGAGACTGTGGCATCAACTCTATCATTTTCTGCTATTTTACCTGTGTATGACCAGGAAGCAGGAAAGATGGAGCGGATAACAACATTTAATTCTTGGTTAGATAAGTGGTGCAGGGAACGAGGATTTGGTTTTATTGGCCATTATAGCTCTGTTTGGAAAGATACTAGGTTATTTAGGAGAGATGGCTTGCATTTGGATGCTAAAGGAACAGAGTATCTGGGAGAGGAGTTCAAATACTTTATTAGAAATCATTTAAACTAATAAAGGGGGGTAGCATTAATATATCCACCTGCCCCCCACAGCATGCCAAAACTGTTAGTCCAAGTAACAATTCTAGAAATTCTAGTAGAAAAATTCTTCGTGCCATGAGCACAAATGCTCGCAGCTTAGGAAATAAATTACCTGAACTCATTTCAATAATGACTAGGGACAACTTGGATTTAGTAGCTATAACAGAAACATGGTACAATGATTTGCATGACTGGGACATAGTCATACCTGGATACAGGTTATTTAAAAAGAACAGAGTAGGAAAGAAAGGTGGAGGAGTTGCTTTGTATGTAAATGAAAATATAAAGGTTACTGAAATTGTAGGAACAAATGATGAGGTGGAAAGTATTTGGGTGACTTTGGAAATTGGAGATAAAAATGTTTTTAGAATAGGGGTTGTATATAGGCCTCCATTGCAGGATGAAAAACTGGACAATCTGTTATTAGATGAAATAACCAAAATGACCATGAAGGGTAAGGTTATAGTACTGGGGGACTTTAATTTGCCAGATATAGACTGGAAGATTCCTTCTGCTAGATCGGCTAGAAGCAGGTATATTCTTGAATCTCTGCTAGGGGAATCACTTGAACAATTAGTCAAGGAACCAACTCGTAAGGAAGCTATATTAGATCTAATACTTACAAACAGTGATACAGTTTCAGATGTGTCTGTAGGTGAGAACTTAGGATCCAGTGATCATCAATCTGTTTGGTTTAGTATTCATGTTCAGGAACTGTACACCCAGACTAAAACAAAAGTTTTAGACTTTAGGACGGCAGATTTTTCATTAATGGGAGAATACCTAAAAAACTATTTAAAGGGGAAAAATCTTATTACAGGGGTTCAAGAACAGTGGGAATTTGTGAAAGGTGCCATTTTAGATGCAACCGCACACTGTATTAGACATGTCTGTAAAAGTAAAAGAAAGCGGAAACCAATTTGGTTTTCCAAAGAAGTAGCACATGCTGTAAAGACAAAAAAGATAGCTTATAAAAATTACAGACACACACAAGCAGATGATGATATGAAAATATGGAGACTCCAACAAAAAAAGACTAAGCAGTTAATTAGGAAGGTTAAAGCTGATGCAGAAGAGAAGATAGCACAGTCAGTAAAACATGGGGACAAAACATTCTTTAGATATATCAGTGAAAGAAGAAAAAATAAGGTAGGAATAGTAAAATTGAAATCAGTTGATGGTAGAATAATAGAAGGAGATAAGCAGATTGCAGACTGTCTCAATGATTACTTCTGTTCTGTTTTCACTAAAGATTGTGAAGATACAATGTCTACATTAAGGGATGCTATGCAAAATAGAAACAAGCTTAACAGTAATCTTTTTACAGAGGATGAGGTTTTGTTAGCATTATCAAAAATAAATGTTACAAAGGCAGTGGGTCCTGATAATATTCATCCAAGGGTTTTAAAAGAACTGCGTTCAGTGCTAACTGTCCCATTAACTGATCTGTTTAATCAGTCACTATTAACAGGAGCTGTCCCAGATGATTGGAGAATAGCAAATGTAATACCTCTTCATAAAAAGGGCAGTAGAGAAGAATCTGGCAACTACAGGCCAGTTAGTTTAACTTCAGTAGTAGGGAAATTAATGGAAAGCCTCTTAAAGGAAAGAATTATGACTTACATAAAGACAAACAATTTAGAGGACCAAAATCAGCATGGTTTTACTTCAGGGAGATCATGTCAGACTAATCTAATTGACTTCTTTGATTATGTAACAAAAGTATTAGACAAGGGAGGAGCAGTTGATGTAGCATATCTAGATTTCAGCAAAGCATTTGACACCGTCCCACACAATAAACTTATTCACAAACTATATCTCCTTGGTCTAGATTCAAAAATTGTGAACTGGGTGGAATGCTGGCTTAAGGACAGAAAACAAAGTGTCTTAGTAAATGGAGTTCATTCAGCAGAGGGGGCTGTTACTAGTGGTGTTCCTCAGGGGTCAGTTCTGGGGCCTGTTTTGTTTAACATATTTATCTGCGATATCAGCAAAGGGCTACAGGGGAAAGTATGTCTCTTTGCAGATGATACAAAAATTTGCAACAGAGTGGATGTTCCAGGGGGGGTAGACAAAATGAGAAGTGATATACAACAATTGGAGGATTGGACAAACGACTGGGATCTAAAGTTTAACACAGCAAAGTGTAAAATAATGCATTTAGGGAAGAAAAATCCAAATGTTAATTACAGACTCAATGACACTTTACTGACTGTTACAGACGAGGAAGAGGACTTGGGAATTATTATTTCAGATGATTTAAAACTTAGTAAACAATGTAGTAAGGCAGCGAGTAAGGCTAGCAGAATGCTTGGATGTATTGGTAGAGGTATTTGCAGCAGAAATAGTAAGGTTCTTATGCCACTTTATAGATCATTAGTTAGGCCTCATCTTGAGTATTGTGTGCAGTTCTGGAGGCCATATCTTCAGAAGGATATTAACAAACTTGAATCTGTGCAAAGGAGGGCTACCAAAATGGTACATGGTCTAAAAAATAAAACTTACCAGGATAGGCTCAATGACCTAAATATGTATAGCTTAGAGGAGAGAAGGGAAAGAGGTGATATGATAGCAACTTTCAAGTACATTAAAGGGTTTAGTAAAACTGAGGCTGTGGGTATTTTACATAAAATGGAAAATTCAAGAACAAGGGGTCATGAGCTCAAGCTAAAGGGTAGTAGATTCAGGAGTAATTTGAGGAAGCACTTCTTTACAGAAAGAGTGATTGATTTATGGAATAAACTTCCTCAAGAGGTAGTAGCAACAAACACTGTGGGGGACTTTAAAAATGCATGGGACAAGCATAGGGCTATCCTACGAACTAGATAAGTTTATACTGTTAGGTAAGGTGGGGCAGACTTGCTGGGCCTATGGCTCTTATCTGCCGTCAATATCTATGTTTAAATCCGAAACGAGAGCGTGTCTAAAAGATGTTGATAATGCACTAAGTCAAATGCTTTTTCAGCGTCAATTGCGATAATTGCTGAGTCTACATGATCTTAGATAAAAATCCTGCTTGATCTTTGTGTGTAAAAGTCCCAATTTCTCGCTGCAATCTCTTAGCTAAGGTAGATGTGAGTAACTTATAGTCAGAGTTGAGCAGCGCAATAGGGCGATATGATTCCATTTTCAAGGGCTCTTTTCCTTGTTTCAGAATTAAGGTTGTAGTGGATGCAGCGGTCAGGGGGATTAGATTATTCTCTGAGTAGAAATAGTTGAAAAGATTTTTTAGGTGTGGGCTAATAACAGGGGCCAAGATCTTATAAAACTAGTTTGGCAATGTGTCTGGTCCCGGAGCCTTGTCTAGGCGCAGCTCTTTAATAGAATTGAGAATCTTCTTTTTGGAAATAGGAGAGTTGATTCTGGCTACTGAGTCACAGCTTAAGGATGGATAGCTGAGATTGTTCCAGAATTGTTCCAAGGCTGCCGTATCAGAGTCTCTAAAAAAAATATGTCTTTGTAATAGTCAAAGAAAATGTCCAAAATTTCTCTTGGGGTTTTAAATAGGGTATTGTGTTCTTGGATTAATTCAATAGTGGCATTTCCTCGGGTATTTTTCACTAATTTGGCTTACAATTTGCCCGCTTTGTTACCGTAGCGATAAAATTTAGCTTTTGTCTTTAAGCTGGCTTAGATATCTATTATAAGCATTAGTAAGTGCTCTCAGTACTTTCTTCTCTCTAAAAGCGGCCTTCCTCTTGAATTCGGCCATATAAGCTATAATATCCCCCCTTACCACTGCCTTTGCGGCTTCCCAAAACGAGGTTGGTTTCTCTACCGAGCCTAAGTTCAAGGAGATAAATTCAGTCATCTTAATATTTAACCCGTTTTTAAACTTTGAGTTATTAAATAAAAATATAAAGACACAATTATTAAACCTAGTAACAAATAATGCACTTCAGAAAGAGAACAAAAAAGATAATCTATATGTGTTTTAGGGACCCTGCCTAACTACCGAGATCAAACAAAATCAGGTGCAGTGTGGACATGAGGACAATATGATGATGTAAAGAATACAAAGATATCAAACCGTGCTTTTCCCGCAGTAGCAGGGAATTTTAATAAAAGAGCAACAGGTTAATAGTAGTAGCTTTTAGCAAAAAATTATGAGATCAGCAATATGTGGTTTCAGGTAGCTTAAAGTGAATGTAAATTTTTTTGTAATACCTCTTGCCTACTTATTCACAATCTACTATTTAGTGAAACCGCAATAATATTTTTCAAATAAAATAATATTTTTAGTTATTTTATCTAATTCAACTTATCTCCGTTATAATGTTCAACTCCTTCCAACTGTTCTTCCTGTATTTCCCCTGCATTACGTATAGAGCGGTCCCGCCCCGCTCTATTACGTAGCTTGGAAGCACGATCAGAAGTCAATTAGCGCATGCGTTTCAAAGGTTCATGGTAATCTGCGCATGCGTACCGAAATCAATACGCTATCACCATCGGCACCTCGTTTCACATTGCGCATGCGTTGAAAGTCCGTAACTATTTTAGAAACAGAGTATTCAATGAAATGATTGCTTCTTCATATTGCGCATGCACGATTCGTGGACGAGCATTGAGTCTGAAACATCATTGTGTAGTTAACGCATGCGCAGTAACGTTGTGTGACGTGTCAAAAAAGTGGCTGAACGCCCTGGGGGTGAAAACACAATTTGAATAGAGAAGTGTCAATCAGAGCATAAATGTGGGACAAAAATGGCGGGCGGAGGAATCAAGGTTAATAATAGAAGATAAATCAGTATATATTTCTTTTTCAGCAGCGAATTTAAAAAATTGATGACTTAAAGTACCTTTTTTTTGGCATTACACACTGAGGATGAGCAAGTAGCTTGACTTTACATGCACTTTAAAGAGCCAGGTACATCCAAGAAACTGTGCGGAGACAATTGTTAAAACAGGACCATTATATATCAAAAAAACAATTGCTAAAGTGCCCTCTCAAAGAGAGTCCTTTTCAAAGAGTAGCAATTTCGGGAGAGCGTTCCTGCAGTGTAAGAGCACGCCAGCCAGGCACAAACACCTTAAACACAGAGTGGGTGATAGTAGTAGCTTTTGCTTTTCTCTTTTCCTCCCTCCTCTCTCCTTAAGGGGCTCTTAGCTAGTAAATGATACAGCGTAGGTATCTCCCTTTTAGGGAGCAGTACAAAGTGTGAGTATAGCATACAAACGTAAGAGGGCTTAATAGCCCCTAACAAGCTTTTTCGGCCGCGGGGGCCATGATGTTTACAAAGTAGGACCCCTTTGCTGTTTTGCAAATAACAAATGCAGATTTTAAATAAAAGTTTGACTCCTGGTATTGTAGATAAGTGTAATGTGCCAAACACACATCTAATGACTATTCTTTTGAATTATTTTTTTTTTATTCAGGCCACATTCATCGTAGTAAGAAAAAGTTAAGAGCGCTCTTTGTGGCTTAACAGTATAAACAGAAGATAGTCAGGAGAGTAATATCTTGTTTAAACCACAAACAATGTAGAACGCTGGAGGGTAAACTACCAGCCGGTTACCACCTCACGGTTTGGTTTAGGCCCGCCAGGCTGAAGAGAATACTTCTCCAAGGAGTGTCAGCTATTCCAATGAAAACTTAGGGCGAGTCCCTTCTCACATAGCACCAGTGGAAGGGGGGAGAGCTGCCAATACTAAAATCTGTACCTGGACCTCAGCACATTTACAGGCTCTTAGGCGGAATATTTCGCCACTGTTAGGAAAAGGTAGCTGTGCCCCCTCATGCAGCACCGGTGGGAAGGGGAACTGGTTCACATCCAAAGTAAAAGGTATCCCTTCGACAGCGGCCCCAGGGAGATAGCTGGCGGAGCTTCTTCTGGCAAACTAGCCTGGTGGAACAACGCTTACAGGAGCTCCGGGTAGGTCTTCACTCCACTTCCTTGGCTGCCTAAGTCACACAGGCTTCCTGGCACGAGTATTGGCATCCTCCACAATAGTTGCTGGGCTGGAACAAGCTTCAGACGGGCACCTCAGCGTGACTTGCCACCTGGCTCCTCCCCCGGAAACTCCAAAGTTTATAACAATGACCTCAGGAATAATATAGAAAAATGCAGACACTGCAAAAATGTACAGCTTCCGTTCTGTATTTTGCACTCTAAACTGAAGTCATGATGGCGGCGCCAGTGTAAAGACACAGAATTTCACAAACAAATACTTTTACATAGGAAAAAAAAAGAGAATTGCTTTCAAGAGAACTGCAGGCACAGGAGGAGAATCAGCAGCATGGCGAGTTTCCTGCCCAAGTCAGAATTCAAGAGACCTCCTTCATCGCTAGGGAACAGAGTTCCCGCTTGATGATTGATATAAGCCACAGCTGTGACGTTGACTGATTGAAAACACAGATAAGTCTAAGACATATATCGGCAAACCTCCCCTCCTACAGAGACCGAATTCTCTGTGCTCTCCTGGCCCCCCTACTGCACCCCAACCCAAGAGACTTGCGTCTGTCGTGATTATTGTCCAAGTTGGTCAGACAAAAGATGTCCCCAGAAAAATGGACTGATGATCTATCTACCAGGTTAGAAAATGATTTGTTATGAGATCCAAGACTATCTTTTGGAAACTTTTACTGTAATCCTTGCACCCTTGACCTAGCATGCAAAGTTGAAAAGGCTTCATGTGAAACTGTAAATGGAATGGCATCTAATGCAGCAATCATAAGGCCTAACACCTACATGCATTGAGCCACAGTAGGAATGGAAAGAAACTGAAACCGTGCACAAGTTGTCTAACTCCTTTGATCTGATAAGGAAAGTCATTAATATGGATTCTATAATGACTCAAAGGAAAGAGAATCTGGTCTTGGGAGACGAGGAACTCTTTGGAATATTAATTCTCCAACAATAATTGTGAAGAAACAACAGAAGATTGTTGGTATGAGATACTGCTAAAGGCAAATATGGAGCCTGAACCAAGATATCGTCCAGGTATGGAGCCACCAAAATACCTTGAGTTTTGATTAGACAGGAGAATTCCCAGAAGCTTCATAAAAATTCTGGAAGCAGTAGCCAGACAAAACTGTAGAGCAAAAACTGAAAAGGTTTGTTCTGGAAGACAAACCATAGGAAACGATAATCACTGTGGATAGTAATATTCAGGTAAACATCCTTTAAATCTATCATAGTCATACGTTGGACTTGTTGAACAAGAATTAGAAAAGTCCAAAATATTTTAATTTTGAAGGTAGCAACCCTGAGAAACTCTTGTTTAGAGTTTTGAAAATTCCCACTTTTTGGGAACTATAAAAAGCTTGGAAAATTCTGGCCCTGTTCCAATATAAGAACTGGAACCATGACTCCCATGAGTTCCAGATCCTAAACACATTGAAAAAAGGTCTTCGTCTTTACAGGGTTCTTTGGAACGTCGCAAAGAAGAAACCTTCATCTAGGAGGCCTTCATTTGAAGCCTATATTGTATCCCTGGGAAACAATGTTTAAAACCAAGGTGTCTTGAACAGACAGAGCCCTCTACCAGAAAATACCTTCATGCTGATTTGTAAGAAGAGGAAGGCTTTTTTGTTTTTTTGGACTTCTTCCAATTGGAATTAGATTTCCAAGATTTCTGAAGATTTCAGAAGAGAAAGACTTTTGGTTCCTAGACAGACGAAAGGAATGAAAATGATTAGTAGCCCTTTGCTCTTGTAATTTTAAGAATCCTACCCCCTTCACCGAAATTGCATACAATCAGAAACACAGGTAGCATAGAAGAAACAACCATCTCACAAGCGCAGCACAGAGATGCAGGAAAAAGTGTGGCGGGGATAACATAACCTCTTCAGTGCCACCGAGACATAAACCGCTACAAAATAGAAGACACACTAACTGCGATATCGGAGAAAGGGTCCCTTACGTGCAAAAAAACTAACAAGTCGACACGCACTGTAAGAGGGAGCACACAACAGCAATAAATGACAGCTAAGAAATGGGAAAGTAACCCAACAAAGAAAACAAATTAAGCTTACCTGATAATTTAATTTCCATCTGTGGGAGGAGAGTCCACTGCTTTATTCATTACTTGCGGGAATTAATAACCTGGCCACCAGGAGGAGACAAAGACACCCCAGCCAAAGGGTTAAAAACCTCCCCCACTCCCCTCATCCCCCAGTCATTCTGCCAAGGGAACAAGGAACAGTAGGAGAAATATCAGGGTATAAATGGTGCCAGAAGAATACAAATAAATTTAGGTCTGCCCACCGGAGAAACAGGCGGGAGCAGTGGACTCTCCTCCCACATATGGAAATGAAATTATCAGGTAAGCATAATTTATGTTTTCCATCTTAATGGGCAAAAGGAGGCGGACCCTAAACTGAGGACACCACAGCCTGCAGAACCTCTCTCCCAAAAGCTGCTTCCGCTGAAGCAAAAACATCAAATTTGTAAAATTTTGCAAAAGTATGTAAAGGAGACCAAATGGCCGCCTTACAAATCTGCTCAAAAGAGGCCTCGTTCTTAAAGGCCCAAGAAGAGGCCACAGCCCTAGTTGAGTGAGCTGTAATCCTCTGAGGAGGCTTATGTCCCGCTGTCTCATAGGCCAGACGGATCATGCCCCTCAACCAAAAAGACAGTGAAGTGGAGGAGGCCCTCTGCCCCTGCGCTTCCCTGAATACACAACCAATAAAGGCGAAGTCTGTCTGAACTCCTTCGTGGCCTGAAGATAAAACTTTAAGGCCCGAACCACATCCAAATTATGAAGCAAGCTTTCCTTTGATGAAGAAGGGTTAGGACACAAAGAAGGAACTACTATTTCCTGATTGATGTTACGATTCGACAAAACCTTGGGAAGAAACCCCAATCCAGTGTGAAGAACAGTCTTATCAGCGTGAAAGACCAGGTAAAGAGGCTCACATTGCAGGGCCACTCACTCAGTGACTCAGCGAGCCAATGCAATCGCCAGTAGGAATAGGACTTTCCAGGAAAGAATTTAAATGTCAAGCGTATGCATAGGCTCAAACGGAGCCCTCTGCAAAACCTTAAGAACCAAGTTTAAGCTCCAGGGAGGAGCAGACATTCTAAAGACAGGTCTGATCCTAGACAGAGCCTGAACGAAGGACGGAATGTCAGGCAGCTCCGCTAGCTTCTTGTGTAACAGTACAGATCAAGCCAAAATCTGTCCCTTTAAGGAACCTGCGCCAAGACCCTTATCCAGCCCGTCCTGAAGAAAAGCCAAAATCCTGGACACCCTAACCTTGTGCCAGGGATATCCCTGTTCCTCACACCAGGACAAGTAGGTCCTCCACATCTTATGATAGATTCGCAGAGTGACTGGCTTCCTGGCCTGAAAGAGTATCAATAACTCTCTCCAAAAAACCTCTCTTGGCTAAGTCTAGAAGTTCAATCTCCACGCAGTCAGCCTCAGAGAATCGAGATTTTGGTGAAGAAAGGGACCCTGAGCCAGCAGATCTCTGCAACAGGGTAAACTCCATGGAGGAGACGACGACATCCCCACCAGAACCGCAAACCACATCCTCCGCGGCCACAACGGAGCAGTCAGAATAGCCGAAGCTTGCTCCTGCATGATGCGGGCCACTACTCGAGGTAGAAGAGGCAACAGCGGAAATATGTAAAGTAGATTGAACTCCCAGGGCACCACTAAGGCATATATCAGCTCTGCCTGGGGATCCATGGACCACAACCCGTATCTGGGTAGCTTGAAGTTGGTCTGAAGTCTGAACACCATGAGATCTATCTCCAGCGTCCCCCCATCTGTTACAGATCTCTGCGAACACCTCGGGGTGGAGAGACCATTCCCATGGGTGAAACGATTGTCTGCTTAGAAAATCCGCTTCCCAGTTGTCCACACCCAGAATGTGGATCGCTGAGAGCGAACAAATGTGGATCTCTGCCCATTCCAGAATCCGAGATACTTCCCTCAAGGCAAGGGAGCTTCTCTTTCCACCCTGATGGTTTATGTAGGCCACCAAGGTAATGTTGTCTGACTGGAATCTGATGAATTGGGATGACCCCGGGGGGGGGCCAAGCCATCAAAGCGTTTAATATTGCTCTAAGTTCAAGAATATTTATAGGTAGACTCGATTCCGCTCGAGTCCACCTTCCCTATGCCTTTCTGGCACCCCAAACTGCTCCCCATCCTGATAGATTTGCGTCCGTGGTCACAATCTCCCAGGATGGTCTCAAGAATGTTGTCTCCTGGGACAGTTGTCCAGGACAGATCCACCAAGAGAGGGATTCCCTCGTTCATTTGTCCAGAGATATCTGTTGGGATAGATCTGAGTGATCGCCATTCTATTGTCTCAACATGCACAACTGAAGAGGTCTGAGATGGAACCTGGCATATGAAATGACATCTATGCTGGATACCATAAGCCCAATCACCTCCATACACCTGGCCACAGATGTCCTTGAGGAGGTCTGAAGGGCAAGACAGTTGGACGCAATCTTGCAACGTCTTTGATCTGTCAAGAATACCTTCATGGATAAGGAATCTATTATCGTACCCAGGAATTCTACCCTGTTGCTTGGGACCAGGGAACTCTTTCCTTCATTTATCAACCATCCGTAAGATCAAAGGAGAAGGAAAAGAGCCCTCGAGTGTTCCTCCGCGAGACTGCAGGACGGAGCCTGGACCGGGATGTCATCCATATAAGGAGCCACTGCAAAACCTCTGGCTCTCGCAACCACAAGCGGCTCTCCCAGAACCTTCATAAAGACTCTTGGGGCAATGGCCAGACAAAATGGTAGGGCCACAAACTGGAAGTATTGGTCCAGAAATGCGAATCTTAGGAACCTGAAGTCTTCCTTGTGGATCAGCACGTGAAGGTAAGCATCCTTTAAATCTATTGTTGACATGAACTGATCAACCTGATCGTCTCCATTTTGAATGATGGGACTGACAGAAACTTGTTTAGACACTAAGTCCAGAATTGGGCAAAACGTGCCCTCCTTCTTTGGAACCATGAAAAGGTTTGAATAATACCCCAGACTCTTTCTGCTAGAGGGACTGGGACAATTACTTCCGAGAGAGGAGAGATCCCTCACCTATCCTAGGAAGGCATCTCTCTTCTCTGGACTTAATGATAGGTTTGACAGGAGGAATCTGCCTCTGGGCAGATGAGTCTTGAACCCTATCCTGTAACCCTGGGCAATGACCTCCAGAACCCAAGGGTCCTGAACGTCTCTTATCTAGGCCTCCGCAAAAAGAGATAGTCTGCCTCTACACAATCCAGAGACGGATCTGGAACCGCCCCTTCATGCCAACTTTGTCTCGGTGGGCTTCCTACTATGCTTGGTTTTGTACTAAGAGTTAGCTGGCTTCCAAGATCCCTTGGACTGCTCTGTCTTCGCGGCAGACTGCTGGCGATGAGACTTATCCGGATGAAAGGGCCAAAAAGTAGACCCCTTAGGCTTATTCTTCTTATCCTGCGGCAGGAAAGCACCCTTGCCACCCGTGACCATGGAAATGATAGAGCCCAAGTCTGGACCAAAAAGAACCTTCCCGTTAAACTGGAGGGAAAGTCATCTAGACTTGGAAGTCATGTCAGCAGACCACGACTTTAACCAAAGAGCCCTATGGGCTAAAACAGAAAAACCTGATATCTTGGCATTCAGGCGAATAATCTGCATATTTGTATCACAGATGAACGAATGAGCTACCCTTAAGGCCTTAATTTGTTCCTGAATCTCCTCGAGGGGAGTCTCCACCTCGACCATAGCTGACAGAGCTTCCCACCAATAGGTAGCCGCACCAGCCACCGCCGCTGCCGGTTGAAAAACGAACCCCGTGAGTTGGAACATCTTTCTCAACATGGACTCCAATTTTTTTTATCCATGGGCTCCTTGAACAAAGAGCTACTTTCGAGCGGGATAGTCGTTCTCTTAGCGAGCATGGAGATAGCACCATCCACTTTAGGAATGACCCCCATAGTTCAAGCTGCGAGTCCGGAACAGGAAACAACTTTTTAAAAGAAGTAGAAAAGTATGAACCATGCTTCTCCCATTCATTCTTAATAATATTAGCCATTTTAAGGGGACCAGTAAAGTCTTAATCACCACCCTGTCCTCGTAAACCGTATCTAGCTTGAGGATCGAAGGTTCCTCCGGCAGTTTCGGTTCAGGAACCTCCAGCGTAGCAAGCACCTCTTTCAGCAGAAAGCGCAAATGCTCCATCTTAAATTTAAAATCTGGCTCCTCCGCAGACAGAGGCTTAGAAGTCGCCGATTCCGACCCAGAAAGAATGTACTCTGAAGAGTCGGAGTCTTAGCAGGGCGTGGTAAGGCATTAAAGGCTGCAGAAATCGCCATTTGTAATTGATCAGTGAAATCTGGTGGCCAAAATGCCCCTCCCGCGTAAGGATTAGTAATGCCCTGGGGAGCTGCATGTGCAAATCGGAGACGAGTGTAGGGAACGCACCTCGCAGGACGGAGAAACCTCAGAGGTGGACGGCTAAGTTGTACTCAATATCTTATTCTTTTTAGATATTGCAATTTTATCAAAGCATGTGCAACAAAGTTGAGCAGGTGGATCAACCGGAACCTCCTCACAATAGACACAGAGATTAGGTTTAATTACAGAGGGAGTACCCTCTAACATATCAGAGCCCTCCATAGCTTGCGCCTATATTGCGGACTAGATAGAAATTAAATTACACCATTATATTTGCGTCCTTGATTCTATACAGATAAAAGGAGACACACTGTGTCCCTGTCTTCCTACGTGATCATGTGTGTATAAATGAAACGATCTTACCAGAATCTATGCCATGGAACAGGAACACAGCCTTTTAAGTGTGACAGGGTAGTAGCATCGCTCCTGACATGAACTTGAGAGCAGAAAAGCAGGCAGCCAAACTCATCAACGCTGAATGCTTATGGAGCTGTTAATGTAGTCGGGATGGTTTCGCAGAAAGACTCTCCCTGCATCTCCAGACTAACATTCATCCATTCTCTCAGGCTGACAGGACTACTTAACACTCCAGTCCCATTTCGAAGAGTACTACCCTATATAAGAGACTGCTCTGAATCTTCCGACACTTCTCTGCTAACCTCCTGTGACGAAAAGGCAAAGAATGACTGGGGGATGAGGGGAATGGGGGAGGTATTTAAGCCTTTGGCTGGGGTGTCTTTGCCTCCACCTGGTGGCCAGGTTCTTAATTCCCACAAGTAATGAATGAAGCAGTGGACTCTCCTCCCATTAAGATGGAAAATTAGAGTGTGCTTCTGCTCTAACAGCCTAGTGAGAAAAACATAAGTTAAAGAAAAACAGTGAACAATAAAAATGACAAACTCCTCATTCAAAGGTTTGGCTCTCAAAACCCCTAGACAATAAATTAATAAATTCTAGTGAGTACTGTGATATGTCTGTACAATGTACCCTAGCTATGATATACAATATGTAAATGTAGCTGTTAAAATCCTGTGGTCTACAGTATCCTTACTTACACCCACTCTACTGTGCTTACCCGCTTGCTGGTAGACTGTGTCCAGTAGAGAACACAGAGTAGTACTGTGTATGTCTCAGCAGAGAATCTAAGTAAGGAGTATATCAATGAACCAACAGGAGGTGGCTATGGGACCGGTCCCCACGACACCTGTTGCAGGCTTGTGACTAACTCCTCACTGCGAGTGATTGAAACACTACCCCATTCTGCAATCCTCCCTCTACCAGCTCTCTGAGGAGGAAATTGGGCCTCAAATTCGGTCCGAGGACCCTTCTCAGTGAAGAATCTGGAACACCTCAATTCTTCAGATAAGACTAACATAACAGAGAGGTGGGAAGGTTTAACTGCTCTTAAAAGTTTTTTGAATCTCTACATCCTCCTGGTGGCCGGGAGTGAAAATTTCCTAGGAGTAATGGCATGTAGACACTCACAATATATGGAATGAAGGTGATACCATACTTTCCGCACAACGTTGCTTTCAATTTCACAAAATGCCTCTTCTTCATCGTTTATACTTAAAACTCGTGTTTGAGTGGGGAGCACAGCCACACTAACAGCACCGTACCCTTAAACCATGCCTGTTTGGCCCCACCTGCTGTACCCAACCAGAAAATATCCCAGTGTTCCGGTGGGCTGGTGTAGTCCTGAAAAACAGAATTTATGTTTACCTGATAAATTACTTTCTCCAACGGTGTGTCCGGTCCACGGCGTCATCCTTACTTGTGGGATATTCTCTTCCCCAACAGGAAATGGCAAAGAGCCCAGCAAAGCTGGTCACATGATCCCTCCTAGGCTCCGCCTTCCCCAGTCATTCGACCGACGTAAAGGAGGAATATTCGCATAGGAGAAATCATATGATACCGTGGTGACTGTAGTTAGAGAAAATAAATCATCAGACCTGATTAAAAAACCAGGGCGGGCCGTGGACCGGACACACCGTTGGAGAAAGTAATTTATCAGGTAAACATAAATTCTGTTTTCTCCAACATAGGTGTGTCCGGTCCACTGCGTCATCCTTACTTGTGGGAACCAATACCAAAGCTTTAGGACACGGATGATGGGAGGGAGCAAATCAGGTCACCTAGATGGAAGGCACCACGGTTTGCAAAACCTTTCTCCCAAAAATAGCCTCAGAAGAAGCAAAAGTATCAAATTTGTAAAATTTAGTAAAAGTGTGCAGTGAAGACCAAGTCGCTGCCTTACATATCTGATCAACAGAAGCCTTGTTCTTGAAGGCCCATGTGGAAGCCACGGCCCTAGTGGAATGAGCTGTGATTCTTTCAGGAGGCTGCCGTCCGGCAGTCTCATAAGCCAATCTGATGATGCTTTTAAGCCAAAAAGAGAGAGAGGTAGAAGTTGCTTTTTGACCACTCCTTTTACCAGAATAAACAACAAACAAGGAAGATGTTTGTCTGAAATCCTTTGTAGCCTCTAAATAGAATTTTAGAGCACGAACTACATCCAAATTGTGCAACAAACGTTCCTTCTTTGAAACTGGATTCGGACACAAAGAAGGCACGACTATCTCCTGGTTAATATTTTTGTTAGAAACAACTTTCGGAAGAAAACCAGGTTTAGTACGCAAAACCACCTTATCTGCATGGAACACCAGATAAGGAGGAGAACACTGCAGAGCAGATAACTCTGAAACTCTTCTAGCAGAAGAAATTGCAACCAAAAACAAAACTTTCCAAGATAATAACTTGATATCAACGGAATGTAGGGGTTCAAACGGAACCCCCTGAAGAACTGAAAGAACTAAATTAAGACTCCAAGGAGGAGTCAAAGGTTTGTAAACAGGCTTGATTCTAACCAGAGCCTGAACAAAAGCTTGAACATCTGGCACAGCCGCCAGCTTTTTGTGAAGTAAAACAGATAAAGCAGAAATCTGTCCCTTCAAAGAACTAGCAGATAATCCTTTCTCCAAACCTTCTTGAAGAAAGGATAGAATCTTAGGAATTTTTATCTTGTTCCATGGGAATCCTTTAGATTCACACCAACAGATATATTTTTTCCATATTTTATGGTAGATTTTTCTAGTTACAGGCTTTCTGGCCTGAACAAGAGTATCAATGACAGAATCTGAGAACCCTCGCTTTGATAAAATCAAGCGTTCAATCTCCAAGCAGTCAGTTGGAGTGAGGCCAGATTCGGATGTTCGAACGGACCTTGAACAAGAAGGTCCTGTCTCAAAGGTAGCCTCCATGGTGGAGCCGATGACATATTCACCAGATCTGCATACCAAGTCCTGCGTGGCCACGCAGGAGCTATCAAGATCACCGATACCCTCCCCTGTTTGATCCTGGCTACCAGCCTGGGAATGAGAGGAAACGGTGGGAACACATAAGCTAGGTTGAAGCTCCAAGGTGCTACTAGTGCATCCACTAGAGTCGCCTTGGGATCCCTGGATCTGGACCCGTAGCAAGGAACCTTGAAGTTCTGACGAGACGCCATCAGATCCATGTCTGGAATGCCCCACAATTGAATTATTTGGGCAAAGATTTCCGGATGGAGTTCCCACTCCCCCGGATGAAATGTCTGACGACTCAGAAAATCCGCTTCCCAATTTTCCACTCCTGGGATGTGGATTGCAGACAAGTGGCAGGAGTGAGTCTCCACCCATTGAATTATTTTGGTCACTTCTTCCATCGCCAGGGAACTCCTTGTTCCCCCCTGATGGTTGATATACGCAACAGTCGTCATGTTGTCTGATTGAAACCGTATGAATTTGGCCTTTGCTAGCTGAGGCCAAGCCTTGAGAGCATTGAATATCGCTCTCAGTTCCAGAATATTTATCGGGAGAAGAGATTCTTCCCGAGACCAAAGACCCTGAGCTTTCAGGGGTTCCCAGACCGCGCCCCAGCCCACCAGACTGGCGTCGGTCGTGACAATGACCCACTCTGGTCTGCGGAAGCTCATCCCTTGTGACAGGTTGTCCAGGGTCAGCCACCAACGGAGTGTGATCTACTTGTATCGTCGGAGACAAGTCTGTATAATCCCCATTCCACTGACTGAGCATGCACAGTTGTAATGGTCTTAGATGAATTCGCGCAAAAGGAACTATGTCCATTGCCGCGACCATCAAACCTATTACTTCCATGCAATGCGCTATGGAAGGAAGAAGAACAGAATGAAGTACTTGACAAGAGCTTAGAAGTTTTGATTTTCTGGCCTCTGTCAGAAAAATCCTCATTTCTAAGGAGTCTATTATTGTTCCCAAGAAGGGAACTCTTGATGACGGAGATAGAGAACTTTTTTCTACGTTCACTTTCCACCCGTGAGATCTGAGAAAGGCCAGGACAATGTCCGTATGAGCCTTTGCTTGTGGTAGAGACGACGCTTGAATCAGTATGTCGTCCAAGTAAGGTACTACTGCAATGCCCCTTGGTCTTAGCACCGCTAGAAGGGACCCTAGTACCTTTGTGAAAATTCTTGGAGCAGTGGCTAATCCGAATGGAAGTGCCACAAACTGGTAATGCTTGTCCAGAAAGGCGAACCTTAGGAACCGATGATGTTCCTTGTGGATAGGAATATGTAGATACGCATCCTTTAAATCCACCGTGGTCATGAATTGACCTTCCTGAATGGTAGGAAGAATTGTCCGAATGGTTTCCATTTTGAACGATGGAACCTTGAGAAATTTGTTTAGGATCTTGAGATCTAAGATTGGTCTGAATGTTCCCTCTTTTTTGGGAACTATGAACAGATTGGAGTAGAATCCCATCCCTTGTTCTCCTAATGGAACAGGATGAATCACTCCCATTTTTAACAGGTCTTCTACACAATGTAAGAATGCCTGTCTTTTTATGTGGTCTGAAGACAATTGAGACCTGTGGAACCTTCCCCTTGGGGGTAGCTCCTTGAATTAAAAACATCAAAAAACTCTAAGCCATCTCCGTGGAGATGTTGCCTGTACAACGGCAAAGAGAATGACTGGGGAAGGCGGAGCCTAGGAGGGATCATGTGACCAGCTTTGCTGGGCTCTTTGCCATTTCCTGTTGGGGAAGAGAATATCCCACAAGTAAGGATGACGCCGTGGACCGGACACACCTATGTTGGAGAAATATCCTTTGGAAGCCCTTGAAATGCCTCTTGAATGTGGTCAATCTTGCTTTCTTTGCTGTGGGCAATTTGGCCGATATGTGCAGGGGCCTGTTTATATCTGAACCTACTACTAAGCAAAACATATGAGCGTCAGTGTTCTTCATTTCATGGGATGCTCTTAAGCCACTCTAGGGGGAAGGAGGAGGAAATACTACAGTGTTCAGAGTTAAATTACAGTGAAAGCAAGCAAAATAAATTATGATAAGTGCATTGCAAAGTTGTTTTTTTTAACTATGCATCATTAAATTATATAGGGTATATAAGTTTGAGTCTAATGTACATTGTTATATTAAAAAAATGACTTTAATGTCCCATTAAGCATCCAGCATTTCTGGTTAGTTGTTAAACCTTCTAAGACTTCCTGTAATAGATCCTGACTGATACTTATCAGTTACTCTCTGCATTCTAGACTTGTCTTTCCTGTCTTCAAACACAACTCATGCTGCAGTTAAAGGGACATAATACTCATATGCTAAATCACTTGAAACTGATGCAGTATAACTGTAAAAAGCTGACAGGAAAATATCACCTGAGCATCTCTATGTAAAAAAGGAAGATATTTTACCTCACAATTTCCTCAGCTCAGCAGAGTAAGTTCTGTGTAAAAAGTTATACTCAGCTGCTCCCAGCTGCAGGTAAACAAATTTAAAAAAATGAAGAAATGAACAGCAGCCAATCAGCATCAGCAGTGCTGAGGTCATGAACTCTTACTGTGATCTCATGAGATTTCATAGTAAGCTTCCTTTACCTGATTGGTGAAATAATATGAGAGTGCACAATGCTAGTCCCTTCAGATGTCCCAGGACAAACACACTAAAATGCTGCTTAGAAATCCTTTACAATGGGAGGTGGCTACTGAGGAACTTTTGAGGTAAAATATCTTTCTTTTTTACATAGAGATGTTCAGGTGATATTTTCTAATCAGCTTTTTACAGCTATGCTGCAGCACTTTCAAGTGTTTAAACATTTGGGTATTATGGCCCTTTAATCAACCTATTCCCACGACCTGACATACCAGTCTCTTCATGAGGTCAGTCCTCTTCATCTAAGCCTGATCCTCCTTAAGGACCTGCCAGTAAATAAGTAAATTATTCACCTCTACACTTGCAATCTCTCTCTTTATACCTGAGTAAAGTCAGTCCAGTCACATTTTTCTTTCATGATTCAAATAGAGAATACAATGTTTTAAAAAGTTTCAATTTTACTTCTATTATAAAATGTGCTTCATTCTCATGTTATTTTTATTTAAGAGTTAACTAGATAGGTAGCGTGCACTTGACAGGAAAAAGTGCTGCCATCTAGTGCTCTTGCTAATGTATAAAATTATTGCAAAATTGCTGCAGACACATGCACATTCCTGAGTATACCTTCCTGCTTTCAACAAAGGATAACAAAAAACAACAAAATGGGAAAGTTAATTAAAAATTGAATGCTCGATGTAAATCATGAAAGTAAAATTTGGGGGTTATGTCTCTTTAAAATAGTGTTCCATGTGTCTTAAAATTCACGGACACAGGTTCGCTGCAACCTTGACTGTTAATCAACCAGAACAAATCCCCAAGAAAACATTTGTTTGGGGTTAGGATATAAAATTGGACCCTTGATGCTCAAAAACTGGAAATAATTACATCATCCAGGGTAACTCTACAGCCATTTCTGTCAGATACCATAGCCTCTTAGGACAAAGTGGAAGAAATATAAAGAAGGTGCATGATTCTGCAAATGTTAGGCATCAGAAAAATTGGGAGAAGACATAAACCACTTTTAAGTAGTGATGTCACAAACATAAAATTTTGCGTTCGCGAATGGCGGACGCGAACTTCCGCAACTGTTCGCGAACGGGTGAACCGCCATAGACTTCAATAGGCAGGCGAATTTTAAAACCCACAGGGACTCTTTCTGGCCACAATAGTGATGGAAAAGTTGTTTCAAGGGGACTAACACCTGGACTGTGGCATGCCTGGCCTCGCAAAAACAGAATTTATGTTTACCTGATAAATTTCTTTCTCCAACGGTGTGTCCGGTCCACGGCGTCATCCTTACTTGTGGGATATTCTCTTCCCCAACAGGAAATGGCAAAGAGCCCAGCAAAGCTGGTCACATGATCCCTCCTAGGCTCCGCCTACCCCAGTCATTCGACCGACGTTAAGGAGGAATATTAGCATAGGAGAAACCATATGGTACCGTGGTGACTGTAGTTAAAGAAAATAAATTATCAGACCTGATTAAAAAAACCAGGGCGGGCCGTGGACCGGACACACCGTTGGAGAAAGAAATTTATCAGGTAAACATAAATTCTGTTTTCTCCAACTTTGGTGTGTCCGGTCCACGGCGTCATCCTTACTTGTGGGAACCAATACCAAAGCTTTAGGACACGGATGAAGGGAGGGAGCAAATCAGGTCACCTAAATGGAAGGCACCACGGCTTGCAAAACCTTTCTCCCAAAAATAGCCTCAGAAGAAGCAAAAGTATCAAACTTGTAAAATTTGGTAAAAGTGTGCAGTGAAGACCAAGTCGCTGCCCTACATATCTGATCAACAGAAGCCTCGTTCTTGAAGGCCCATGTGGAAGCCACAGCCCTAGTGGAATGAGCTGTGATTCTTTCGGGAGGCTGCCGTCCGGCAGTCTCGTAAGCCAATCTGATGATGCTTTTAATCCAAAAAGAGAGAGAGGTAGAAGTTGCTTTTTGACCTCTCCTTTTACCTGAATAAACAACAAACAAGGAAGATGTTTGTCTAAAATCCTTTGTAGCATCTAAATAGAATTTTAGAGCGCGAACAACATCCAAATTGTGCAACAAGCGTTCCTTCTTTGAAACTGGTTTCGGACACAGAGAAGGTACGATAATCTCCTGGTTAATGTTTTTGTTAGAAACAACTTTTGGAAGAAAACCAGGTTTAGTACGTAAAACCACCTTATCTGCATGGAACACCAGATAAGGAGGAGAACACTGCAGAGCAGATAATTCTGAAACTCTTCTAGCAGAAGAAATTGCAACTAAAAACAAAACTTTCCAAGATAATAACCTAATATCAACGGAATGTAAGGGTTCAAACGGAACCCCCTGAAGAACTGAAAGAACTAAATTGAGACTCCAAGGAGGAGTCAAAGGTTTGTAAACAGGCTTGATTCTAACCAGAGCCTGAACAAAGGCTTGAACATCTGGCACAGCTGCCAGTTTTTTGTGAAGTAACACCGACAAGGCAGAAATCTGTCCCTTCAGGGAACTTGCCGATAATCCTTTTTCCAATCCTTCTTGAAGGAAGGATAGAATCCTAGGAATCTTAACCTTGTCCCAAGGGAATCCTTTAGATTCACACCAACAGATATATTTTTTCCAAATTTTGTGGTAAATCTTTCTAGTTACAGGCTTTCTGGCCTGAACAAGAGTATCGATAACAGAATCTGAGAAACCTCGCTTCGATAAAATCAAGCGTTCAATCTCCAAGCAGTCAGCTGGAGTGAAACCAGATTCGGATGTTCGAACGGACCCTGAACAAGAAGGTCTCGTCTCAAAGGTAGCTTCCAAGGTGGAGCCGATGACATATTCACCAGATCTGCATACCAAGTCCTGCGTGGCCACGCAGGAGCTATCAAGATCACCGACGCCCTCTCCTGATTGATCCTGGCTACCAGCCTGGGGATGAGAGGAAACGGCGGGAACACATAAGCTAGTTTGAAGGTCCAAGGTGCTACTAGTGCATCCACTAGAGCCGCCTTGGGATCCCTGGATCTGGACCCGTAGCAAGGAACTTTGAAGTTCTGACGAGAGGCCATCAGATCCATGTCTGGAATGCCCCATAGTTGAGTGACTTGGGCAAAGATTTCCGGATGGAGTTCCCACTCCCCCGGATGCAATGTCTGACGACTCAGAAAATCCGCTTCCCAATTTTCCACTCCCGGGATGTGGATAGCAGACAGGTGGCAGGAGTGAGACTCCGCCCATAGAATGATCTTGGTCACTTCTTCCATCGCTAGGGAACTCCTTGTTCCCCCCTGATGGTTGATGTACGCAACAGTCGTCATGTTGTCTGATTGAAACCGTATAAACTTGGTCCTCGCTAGCTGAGGCCAAGCCTTGAGAGCATTGAATATCGCTCTCAGTTCCAGAATATTTATCGGTAGAAGAGATTCTACCCGAGACCAAAGACCCTGAGCTTTCAGGGATCCCCAGACCGCGCCCCAGCCCATCAGACTGGCGTCGGTCGTGACAATGACCCACTCTGGTCTGCGGAATGTCATCCCTCGTGACAGGTTGTCCAGGGACAGCCACCAACGGAGTGAGTCTCTGGTCCTCTGATTTACTTGTATCTTTGGAGATAAGTCTGTATAGTCCCCATTCCACTGACTGAGCATGCACAGTTGTAATGGTCTTAGATGAATGCGCGCAAAAGGAACTATGTCCATTGCCGCTACCATCAACCCGATCACTTCCATGCACTGAGCTACGGAAGGAAGAGGAACGGAATGAAGAATTCGACAAGAGTCCAGAAGTTTTGTCTTTCTGGCCTCTGTTAGAAAAATCCTCATTTCTGAGGAGTCTATAATTGTTCCCAAGAAGGGAACCCTTGTTGACGGGGATAGAGAACTCTTTTCCACGTTCACTTTCCAGCCGTGAGATCTGAGAAAGGCCAGGACGATGTCCGTGTGAGCCTTTGCTCGAGGGAGGGACGACGCTTGAATCAGAATGTCGTCCAGGTAAGGTACTACTGCAATGCCCCTTGGTCTTAGCACCGCTAGAAGGGACCCTAGTACCTTTGTGAAAATCCTTGGAGCAGTGGCTAATCCGAAAGGAAGCGCCACGAACTGGTAATGTTTGTCTAGGAATGCAAACCTTAGGAACCGATGATGTTCCTTGTGGATAGGAATATGTAGATACGCATCCTTTAAATCCACCGTGGACATGAATTGACCTTCCTGGATGGAAGGAAGGATAGTTCGAATGGTTTCCATCTTGAACGATGGGACCTTGAGAAATTTGTTTAAGATCTTGAGATCTAGGATTGGTCTGAACGTTCCCTCTTTTTTGGGAACTATGAACAGATTGGAGTAGAACCCCATCCCTTGTTCTCTCAATGGAACAGGATGAATCACTCCCATTTTTAACAGGTCTTCTACACAATGTAAGAACGCCTGTCTTTTTATGTGGTCTGAAGACAACTGAGACCTGTGGAACCTCCCCCTTGGGGGAAGTCCCTTGAATTCCAGAAGATAACCCTGGGAGACTATTTCTAGCGCCCAAGGATCCAGAACATCTCTTGCCCAAGCCTGAGCGAAGAGAGAGAGTCTGCCCCCCACCAGATCCGGTCCCGGATCGGGGGCCAATATTTCATGCTGTCTTGGTAGCAGTGGCAGGTTTCTTGGCCTGCTTTCCCTTGTTCCAGCCTTGCATTGGTCTCCAAGCTGGCTTGGCCTGAGAAGTATTACCCTCTTGCTTAGAGGACGTAGCATCTTGGGCTGGTCCGTTTTTACGAAAGGGACGAAAATTAGGTCTATTTTTTGCCTTGAAAGGCCGATCCTGAGGAAGGGCATGGCCCTTACCCCCAGTGATATCAGAGATAATCTCTTTCAAGTCAGGACCAAACAGCGTTTTCCCCTTGAAAGGAATGTTTAGTAGCTTGTTCTTGGAAGACGCATCAGCCGACCAAGATTTCAACCAAAGCGCTCTGCGCGCCACAATAGCAAACCCAGAATTCTTAGCCGCTAACTTAGCCAATTGCAAAGAGGCGACTAGAGTGAAAGAATTAGCCAATTTGAGAGCATTGACTCTGTCCATAATCTCCTCATAAGGAGGAGAGTCACTATCGAGCACCTTAATCAGTTCATCAAACCAGAAATATGCGGCTGTAGTGACAGGGACAATGCATGAAATGGGTTGTAGAAGGTAACCCTGCTGAACAAACATCTTTTTAAGCAAACCTTCTAATTTTTTATCCATAGGATCTTTGAAAGCACAACTATCCTCTATGGGAATAGTGGTGCGTTTGTTTAAAGTAGAAACCGCTCCCTCGACCTTGGGGACTGACTGCCATAAGTCCTTTCTGGGGTCGACCATAGGAAACAATTTTTTAAATATGGGGGGAGGGACGAAAGGAATACCGGGCCTTTCCCATTCTTTATTAACAATGTCCGCCACCCGCTTGGGTATAGGAAAAGCTTCTGGGAGCCCCGGCACCTCTAGGAACTTGTCCATTTTACATAGTTTCTCTGGGATGACCAAATTTTCACAATCATCCAGAGTGGATAATACCTCCTTAAGCAAAATGCGGAGATGTTCCAATTTAAATTTAAAAGTAATCACATCAGATTCAGCCTGCTGAGAAATGTTCCCTAAATCAGTAATTTCTCCCTCAGACAAAACCTCCCTGGCCCCCTCAGATTGGGTTAGGGGCCCTTCAGAGATATTAATATCAGCGTCGTCATGCTCTTCAGTAACTAAAACAGAGCATCCACGCTTACGCTGACAAGGGTTCATTTTGGCTAAAATGTTTTTGACAGAATTATCCATTACAGCCGTTAATTGTTGCATAGTAAGGAGTATTGGCGCGCTAGATGTACTAGGGGCCTCCTGAGTGGGCAAGACTCGTGTAGACGAAGGAGGGAATGATGCAGTACCATGCTTACTCCCCTCACTTGAGGAATCATCTTGGGCATCATTGTCATTATCACATAAATCACATTTATTTAAATGAATAGGAATTCTGGCTTCCCCACATTCAGAACACAGTCTATCTGGTAGTTCAGACATGTTAAACAGGCATAAACTTGATAAGAAAGTACAAAAAACGTTTTGAAATAAAACCGTTACTGTCACTTTAAATTTTAAACTGAACACACTTTATTACTGCAATTGCGAAAAAACATGAAGGAATTTGAAAATATTGCACACCAATTTTGGAAGCTTTAACCCTTAAAATAACGGAACCGGAGCCGTTTTAAGCTTTAACCCCTTTACAGTCCCTGGTATCTGCTTTGCTGAGACCCAACCAAACCCAAAGGGGAATACGATACCAAATGACGCCTTCAGAAGTCTTTTATAAGTATCAGAGCTCCTCTCACATGCGACTGCATGCCATGCCTCTCAAAAACAAGTGCGCAACACCGGCGCGAAAATGAGACTCTGCCTATGCTTTGGGAAGCCCCTAAAGAATAAGGTGTCTAAAACAGTGCCTGCCGATATTATTATATCAAAATACCCAGAATAAATGATTCCTCAAGGCTAAATAAGTGTTAATATCAATCGATTTAGCCCAAAAAAGGTCTACAGTTTAAATAAGCCCTTGTGAAGCCCTTATTTACAATCGTAATAAACATGGCTTACCGGATCCCATAGGGAAAATGACAGCTTCCAGCATTACATCGTCTTGTTAGAATGTGTCATACCTCAAGCAGCAAAGGACTGCAAACTGTTCCCCCAACTGAAGTTAATTGCTCTCAACAGTCCTGTGTGGAACAGCCATGGATTTTAGTTACGGTTGCTAAAATCATTTTCCTCATACAAACAGAATTCTTCATCTCTTTTCTGTTTCTGAGTAAATAGTACGTACCAGCACTATTTGAAAATAACAAACTCTTGATTGAATAATGAAAAACTACAGTTAAACACTAAAAAACTCTAAGCCATCTCCGTGGAGATGTTGCCTGTACAACGGCAAAGAGAATGACTGGGGTAGGCGGAGCCTAGGAGGGATCATGTGACCAGCTTTGCTGGGCTCTTTGCCATTTCCTGTTGGGGAAGAGAATATCCCACAAGTAAGGATGACGCCGTGGACCGGACACACCTATGTTGGAGAAAACTCCCATGGAAAATTACATAGTTGATGCAGAGTCTGGTTTTAATCCATAAAGGGCATAAATCACCTAACAGTTGCACTGGGGTGACACTGTGCCCTGGCAGGCACTGAAATGCACACGTATGAAGGAAACTGACTGCTATTATTTAACACAGTCAAAAAGTGTTGTTTTTTTGTTAAATCTACACTACTGTTACACCAGATAGGAGTTGCACTGGGGTGACACTGTGCCCTGGCAGGCACTGAAACGCACACGTGTGAAGGAAACTGACTGCTATTATTTAACACAGTCAAAAAGTGTTGTTTTTTTGTTAAATCTACACTACTGTTACACCAGATAGGAGTTGCACTGGGGTGACACTGTGCCCTGGCAGGCACTGAAACGCACACGTGTGAAGGAAACTGACTGCTATTATTTAACACAGTCAAAAAAGTGTTGTTTTTTTTTAAATCTACACTACTGTTACACCAGATATGAGTGGTGGCACTGGGCAAGTGGGCACAGTATATGCTGTGAGCCTGACACACACGCTGGCAGGCAGGCAACTGCAATTAGATTACACAGGGGTGCTGTCCTTACAGAAGAGATCAGATGAGTCCTTCAGGACTGTAGTGGACACTGAATACACTAGCCTAGCTATAGATTTCCCTACTAAATCAGCAGCAGCTACACTGTCCCTCCTCTCACTAACAATGCAGCTTCCGAATGAATCTAAAATGGATGTTGTCCAGGAGGTAGGAGGGTCTGCTGCTGATTGGCTGGAATGTGACTGCTGACTGTGAGGTACAGAGTCAAAGTATTACTCAATGACGACGAATAGGGGGCGGTTCGAAGATCGCATATGTTCGCCGGGAACTAT
Organism: Bombina bombina; assembly: GCF_027579735.1. NCBI lineage: Eukaryota > Metazoa > Chordata > Amphibia > Anura > Bombinatoridae > Bombina > Bombina bombina. The sequence goes on from NC_069500.1 coordinate 139,960,229, forward strand.
TCGCCGGCGAGCAATTCGCGACATCACTACTTTTAAGTACCACTGTAACTTATGGAATAGAAGCTAGCTGAAGAACTAATATGTTTTATGGTTGTTGCAGCATACTATTAAATCCACAATCCTCGGTTACATTATTCTGCAGAAAACTTCCCTGTTGAGCTCCTTATATGTATGATAGATCAGAGCTTTAAGTAATCTGCTTATTAATTGAAATCTAATGGAAGATCAGTTGCTATATGTTCTGGGTTTCTGTACCCATAAGAATAATGTATTTAACAAAGCAATAGGGTTATTGCCTTTGCTTTCAACATGTTTGAGAGCAGACTCGATTCTTTTGGGTTCCATCTTTCCTGTGGATAACTTTGCTGATTACTTGCTGCCCTGCCAAATTTGCTAGAATCTGAATCCAAAAGACGTTTTGTAAAACAGAATTCCTCTGCTAATATTCTAAAGGGACAGTCTAGGCCAAAATAAACTTTCATGATTCAGACAGAGCATGTAATTTTAAACAATTTTCCAATTTACTTTTATCACCAATTTTGCTTTGTTCTCTTGGTATTCTTAGTTTAAAGCTTAACCTAGGAGGTTCATATGCTAATTTCTTAGACCTTAAAGGCCACCACTTTTCAGAATGTATTTTTATCAGTTTTTCACAACTAGAAGGTGTTAGTTCACGTATTTCATATAGATAACTGTGCTCGTGCACGTGAAGTTATCTGGGAGCAGGCACTGATTGGCTAAACTGCAAGTCTGTCCAAAAAACTGAAATAAAGGGGCAGTTTGCAGAGGCTTAGATACAAGATAATCACAGAGGTTAAAAGTATATTATTATAACTGCGTTGGTTATGCAAAACTGGGGAATGGGTAATAAAGGGATTATCTATCTTTTAAAACAATAAAAATTCTGGTGTAGACTGTCCCTTTTACTCTGAATCCACTATTCTGGGTATTTTAACAATTAAGAAGAAAAGTAAATCCTTTAGGATTGTCTAACTTTTTTTTTAACATGTAAAGTGGTGACATTTGACATTTTGCCCACTTGTTCAAGGTTGATGACAATTTATCCAACATTTTTATCAAAGATTTGCCAACAAAAATAAGCATAATTTAAGGATTGATCAGATATCAAATCCTAAATTTTCTGTACTGAAAAATGCACAAAAACAAAAAATGTATGCCCACCTGATAAATTTCTTTCTTTCTGGGTATGGAGAGTCCACGACATCATTCCAATTACTAGTGGGAAATTCAACTCCTGGCCAGCAGGAGGAGACAAAGAGCACCCCAGCAAAGCTGTTAAAGGGACAGTCTACACCAGAATTTTTATTGTTTGAAAAGATAGATAATCCCTTTATTACCCATTCCCTAGTTTTGCATAACCAACACAGTTAAATAAATACACTTTTTACCTCTGTGATTACCTTGTATCTAAGCCCCTTATTTCAGTTCTTTTGACAGACATCCATTTTAGCCAATCAGAGCTTGCTCACTGGAACTCCACGTGCGTGAGCACAGTGTTATCTATATGATAAACGTGAACTAACACCCTCTAGTGGTGAAAAACTGTCAAAATGCCCTGAGAGAAGAGGCGGCCTTCAAGGGCTTAGAAATTATCATATGGACCAAGAGAACAAAGCAAAATTGGTGAGAAAAGTAAATTGGAAAATTGTTTAAAATTACATTCTCTATCTGAATCATGAAAGTTTATTTTGGACTAGACTGTCCCTTTAAGTGCAACTTCCCGTACCCATAATCCCTAGTCATTCAGCCGAAGGAAAATGAAAAAAGAAGAAACACAAGGGTATAGAGGAGCCTGAGGTTTACTCAAAAAAACTGCCGAATTATAATTAAAAAGAGGGCAGGGTCGTGGACTCTCCATGCCCGGAAAGAAAGAAATTTCATTTCCTATGGCATGGAGAGTCCACAAAGTCATTCCAATTACTAGTGGTAACCAATACCCAAGCTAGAGGAAACGGAATGAAAAGGGGGCAGGAGGACCTAAACAGAAGGCACCACCTGTTGAAGAACCTTTCTTCCAAAAGAGGCCTCAGCCGAGGCAAAAATATCAAATTTGTAGAATTTGGAAAAAGTACCATGTTGCAGCTATGCAAATCTGTTCCACAGAAGCTTCATTTTTGAAAGGCCAAGATGAGGACACAGCCCTAGTCGAATGAGCAAAACAAATGATACTTCTTAATCAGAGGGAAAGGGTAGAAGAAGTGGCCTTCTGACCCTTACGTTTTCCAGAGAAAACAACAAACAGGGCAGAAGATTGCCGAAAACTTTAGTAGCTTGTAGGTAAAATTTAAAAGCACGCACAACACCCAACATTATGCAAAAGAAATTCCTTATGAGAAGGATTAGGACAAAAAGAGGGAACAACAATTTCCTGATTAATGTTTCATTCCGACACCACCTTACGAAGAAACCCCACTTAGTACGAAGGACCTCCTTATCTGCATGAAAAATAAGGTACAGGGAATCACACTGCACAACTGAAAGCTCAGAAACTCTGCGAGCGGAAGAAGTAGCAAGGAGAAACAAAACCTTCCAAGTTAACAATTTTATATCAACAACATGCACTGGCTCAAACAGAGCCTGCTGCAAAACTTTAAGAACTAGGTTAAAACTCCAAGGAGGAGCAACAGGTTTAAATACAGACCTGATTCTGACCAGGGCCTGAACAAAAGCTTGAACATCTTGTAAATCTGCCAGACGTTTGTGCAAAAGAATAGACCGTGCAGAAATCTGACCCTTCAGAGTACTGACTGATAAACCTTTCTCCAGGGGAATCCTTACCCGGCTCCAGGAGAAACCCTTAGATTCGCACCAAAAAAGTATTTACTCCATACCTTATGGTGAATCCTGCGAGTAACAGGTTTACGAGCCTGAAGCATAGTATCAATGACCGCTTCCGAAAAACCACGTCTAGACAGGACTAGGTGTTCAATCTCCAAGCAGTCAGCTTCAGAGAATCTAGATTTGGATGGAGAAATGGACCTTGAATTAGAAGGTCCTTCCTCAGAGGTAACCTCCAAGGTGGAACAGATGACATCTTCACCAGATCCTGCGAGGCCAGGCATGAGCTATTAGACTCAAAGACGCTCTCTCCTGCTTGATACGAGCAATGACTCCTGGAAGGAGAGCAAACGGAGGAAACAGGTATGCTAGCCCGAAACTCCAAGGAACTGCCAGAACATCTATCAGGACAGCCTGTTGATCTCTTGACCTTGATCCATACTTTGGAAGCTTGGCGTTTTGACGAGATGCCATCATATCCAAATCTTGGACCCCCCACCTGAGGGTTATCCTTGAAAACACTTCCGGATGGAAATACCACTAGGCTCCTCAGAAAATCTGCCTCCCAATTGTCCACTCCAGGAATGTGGATGGCCGATAGAAGACAATCGTGAGCTTCTGCACACTGCAGAATACGAGTCACCTGCTTCATGGCCAAGGAATTCCGAGTTTCTCCCTGGTGGTTGATGTAAGCCACTGAGGTGATGTTGTCCGACTGGAATCTGATAAACCGGACTAAAAATAATTGAGGCCAAGCTGTCAAGGCATTAAAGACTGCTCTCAACTTCAAGATGTTTATTGGAAGAGAAGATTCTAACCGAGACAACAGGCTGGCGTCCTTTGTCACAATCACCCAGGAAGGTCTCAGGAAGCAAGTGCTCCGAGACAGATGTTCCTGTGAAATACAACACAAGAGAGAATCTCTTGTTAGGGGGTCCAGATAAATCTGAATGGTCTCCGTTCCATTGAGTGAGCATGCAAAGCTGCAGCGGTAGCAGATGGAACAGAGCAAAAGGAATAATGTCCATGGAAGCCACCATCAGACCAATCACCTCCATGCATTCAGCCACTGATGGACGAATAGCAGACTGGAGAGAAAGGCAAGAAGCAAGAAGTTTGGATTTTCTGATGTCCGTCAAGAAAATCTTCATGGACAGGGAATCTATGATTGCCCCTAGGAAACACACTCTTGTAGTTTGAACTTGAGAACTCTTTCCAGATTCACTTTCCACCCATGGGAACGTAGAAAAGACAACATCATTTAATCATAAGAAGTTTGAAATTTTTACTTGAACATAATTTTTTTATGTTCCAGGGACGCTACTACCTCCAGAGACGTGGGACCGCTATGGGGGTGAAATTTGCCACCTCCTATGCCAACCTGTTCATGGGTTGGTGAGAGAGGGTCCACGTCTATGGAGGTAGGACCGTCCCTTCTGAGCATATTAAGTATGCTAGATTCATTGAAAACCTGCTTATTGTATGGTCATCCGATTCACAATCTGCGAGGGGATTTGTTGCCACCTTGAATAACAATAATGTAGGCCTACAGTTCACCCATGAGTGGCAAAAAACATAATTTATGCTTACCTGATAAATTCCTTTCTCCTGTAGTGTAGTCAGTCCACGGGTCATCATTACTTCTGGGATATTAACTCCTCCCCAACAGGAAGTGCAAGAGGATCACCCAAGCAGAGCTGCTATATAGCTCCTCCCCTCTACGTCACACCCAGTCATTTGACCGAGAACCAAACGAGAAAGGAGAAACTATAGGGTGCAGTGGTGACTGGAGTATAATTTAAAAATTTAGACCTGCCATAAAAAACAGGGCGGGCCGTGGACTGACTACACTACAGGAGAAAGGAATTTATCAGGTAAGCATAAATTATGTTTTCTCCTGTTAAGTGTAGTCAGTCCACGGGTCATCATTACTTCTGGGATACCAATACCAAAGCTAAAGTACACGGATGACGGGAGGGACAGGCAGGATCTTTATACGGAAGGGACCACTGCCTGAAGAACCTTTCTCCCAAAAACAGCCTCCGAAGAAGCAAAAGTGTCAAATTTGTAAAATTTGGAAAAAGTATGAAGAGAAGACCAAGTTGCAGCCTTGCAAATCTGTTCAACAGAGTCCTCATTCTTAAAGGCCCAAGTGGAAGCCACAGCTCTAGTGGAATGAGCTGTAATTCTTTCAGGAGGCTGCAGTCCAGCAGTCTCATAGGCTAAACGTATTATGCTACGAAGCCAAAAAGAGAGAGAGGTAGCAGAAGCTTTTTGACCTCTCCTCTGTCCAGAATAAACGACAAACAGGGAAGAAGTTTGGCGAAAATCTTTAGTTGCCTGTAAATAAAATTTCAGGGCACGGACTACATCTAGATTGTGCAGAAGTCGTTCCTTCTTTGAAGAAGGATTAGGACACAATGATGGCACAACAATCTCTTGATTGATATTCTTGTTAGTGACAACCTTAGGTAAGAACCCAGGTTTAGTACGCAGAACTACCTTATCTGAATGAAAAATCAGATACGGAGAATCACAATGTAAGGCTGATAACTCAGAGACTCTACGAGCCGAAGAAATAGCCATTAAAAACAGAACTTTCCAAGATAACAGCTTGATATCAATGGAATGAAGGGGTTCAAACGGAACACCCTGTAAAACGTTAAGAACTAAATTTAAGCTCCATGGTGGAGCAACAGTTTTAAACACAGGCTTAATCCTGGCCAAAGCCTGGCAAAAAGCCTGAACGTCTGGAACTTCTGACAGACGTTTGTGTAAAAGAATGGACAGAGCTGAGATCTGTCCCTTTAAGGAACTAGCAGATAAACCCTTTTCTAAACCCTCTTGTAGAAAAGACAATATCCTAGGAATCCTAACCTTACTCCATGAGTAACTCTTGGATTCGCACCAATGTAAGTATTTACGCCATATTTTATGGTAAATATTTCTGGTAACAGGTTTCCTAGCCTGTATTAAGGTATCAATAACCGACTCCGAAAAACCACGCTTTGATAAAATCAAGCGTTCAATTTCCAAGCAGTCAGCTTCAGAGAAATTAGATTTTGATGTTTGAAAGGACCCTGAATTAGAAGGTCCTGTCTCAGAGGCAGAGACCAAGGTGGACAGGATGACATGTCCACTAGATCTGCATACCAGGTCCTGCGTGGCCACGCAGGCGCTATTAGAATTACCGATGCTCTTTCCTGTTTGATCCTGGCAATCAATCGAGGAAGCATCGGGAAGGGTGGAAACACATAGGCCATCCCGAAGGTCCAAGGTGCTGTCAAAGCATCTACCAGGACTGCTCCCGGGTCCCTGGACCTGGACCCGTAACAAGGAAGCTTGGCGTTCTGGCGAGACGCCATGAGATCTATCTCTGGTTTGCCCCAAAGTCGAAGTATTTGGGCAAAGACCTCCGGATGAAGTTCCCACTCCCCCGGATGAAAAATCTGACGACTTAGGAAATCCGACTCCCAGTTCTCCACTCCAGGAATGTGGATCGCTGACAGGTGGCAAGAGTGAGACTCTGCCCAGCGAATTATCTTTGATACTTCCATCATCGCTAGGGAGCTTCTTGTCCCTCCTTGATGGTTGATGTAAGCTACAGTCGTGATGTTGTCCGACTGAAACCTGATGAACCCCCGAGTTGTTAACTGAGGCCAAGCCAGAAGGGCATTGAGAACTGCTCTCAATTCCAGAATGTTTATTGGAAGGAGACTCTCCTCCTGAGTCCATGATCCCTGAGCCTTCAGGGAATTCCAGACAGCGCCCCAACCTAGTAGGCTGGCGTCTGTTGTTACAATTGTCCAATCTGGTCTGCTGAATGGCATCCCCCTGGACAGATGTGGCCGAGAAAGCCACCATAGAAGAGAATTTCTGGTCTCTTGATCCAGATTCAGAGTAGGGGACAAATCTGAGTAATCCCCATTCCACTGACTTAGCATGCACAATTGCAGCGGTCTGAGATGTAGGCGTGCAAAGGGTACTATGTCCATTGCCGCTACCATTAAGCCGATTACCTCCATGCATTGAGCCACTGACGGGTGTTGAATGGAATGAAGGACACTGCAAGCATTTTGAAGCTTTGTTAACCTGTCTTCTGTCAGGTAAATCTTCATTTCTACAGAATCTATAAGAGTCCCCAAGAGGGGAACTCTTGTGAGTGGTAAGAGAGAACTCTTTTCCACGTTCACCTTCCACCCATGCGACCTTAGAAATGCCAGTACTAACTCTGTATGAGACTTGGCAGTTTGAAAGCTTGATGCTTGTATCAGAATGTCGTCTAGGTACGGAGCCACCGAAATTCCTCGCGGTCTTAGTACCGCCAGAAGAGAGCCCAGAACCTTTGTGAAGATTCTTGGAGCCGTAGCCAACCCGAATGGAAGAGCTACAAACTGGTAATGCCTGTCTAGGAAGGCAAACCTTAGATACCGGTAATGATCTTTGTGAATCGGTATATGAAGGTAGGCATCCTTTAAATCCACTGTGGTCATGTACTGACCCTTTTGGATCATGGGTAAGATTGTCCGAATAGTTTCCATTTTGAACGATGGAACTCTTAGGAATTTGTTTAGGATCTTTAAATCCAAGATTGGTCTGAAGGTTCCTTCTTTCTTGGGAACCACAAACAGATTTGAGTAAAACCCTTGTCCGTGTTCCGACCGCGGAACCGGATGGATCACTCCCATTAGTAAAAGATCTTGTACACAGCGTAGAAACGCCTCTTTCTTTATCTGGTTTGTTGACAACCTTGAAAGATGAAATCTCCCTTTTGTGGGAGAGACTTTGAAGTCCAGAAGATATCCCTGAGATATGATCTCTAACGCCCAGGGATCCTGGACATCTCTTGCCCAAGCCTGGGCGAAGAGAGAAAGTCTGCCCCCCACTAGATCCGTTCCTGGATCTGGGGCCCTCACTTCATGCTGTCTTAGGGGCAGCAGCAGGTTTTCTGGCCTGCTTGCCCTTGTTCCAGGACTGGTTAGGTTTCCAGCCTTGTCTGTAGCGAGCAACAGCTCCTTCCTGTTTTGGTGCAGAGGAAGTTGATGCTGCTCCTGCCTTGAAGTTACGAAAGGCACGAAAATTAGACTGTCTAGCCCTAGGTTTGGCTCTGTCTTGAGGCAGGGCATGGCCTTTACCTCCTGTAATGTCAGCGATAATTTCTTTCAAACCGGGCCCGAATAAGGTCTGCCCTTTGAAAGGTATGTTAAGTAATTTAGATTTAGAAGTAACATCAGCTGACCAGGATTTTAGCCACAGCGCTCTGCGCGCCTGAATGGCGAATCCGGAATTCTTAGCCGTAAGTTTAGTTAAATGTACTACGGCATCAGAAATAAATGAATTAGCTAGCTTAAGGGTTTTAAGCTTGTGTGTAATCTCATCTAATGGAGCTGAGTCAAGGGTCTCTTCCAGAGACTCAAACTAAAATGCTGCTGCAGCCGTGACAGGCGCAATGCATGCAAGGGGTTGCAATATAAAACCTTGTTGAACAAACATTTTCTTAAGGTAACCCTCTAACTTTTTATCCATTGGATCTGAAAAGGCACAGCTATCCTCCACCGGGATAGTGGTACGCTTAGCTAAAGTAGAAACTGCTCCCTCCACCTTAGGGACCGTTTGCTATAAGTCCCGTGTGGTGGCGTCTATTGGAAACATCTTTCTGAATATAGGAGGGGGTGAGAAAGGCACACCGGGTCTATCCCACTCCTTAGTAACAATTTCAGTAAGTCTCTTAGGTATAGGAAAAACGTCAGTACTCGACGGTACCGCAAAATATTTATCCAACCTACACATTTTCTCTGGTATTGCAACTGTGTTACAATCATTCAGAGCTGCTAACACCTCCCCTAGTAATACACGGAGGTTTTCCAGCTTAAACTTAAAATTTGAAATGTCTGAATCCAGTTTATTTGGATCAGATCCGTCACCCGCAGAATGAAGCTCTCCGTCCTCATGTTCTGCAAATTGTGACGCAGTATCTGACATGGCCCTAATATTATCAGCGCACTCTGTTCTCACCCCAGAGTGATCTCGCTTACCTCTAAGTTCTGGTAATTTAGACAAAACTTCAGTCATAACATTAGCCATGTCCTGTAGTGTGATTTGTAATGGCCGCCCTGAAGTACTCGGCGTTACAATATCACGCACCTCCCGAGCGGGAGATGCAGGTACTGACACGTGAGGCAAGTTAGTCGGCATAACTTCCCCCTCGTTGTTTGGTGAATGATGTTCAATTTGTACAGAATGACTTTTATTTAAAGTAGCATCAATGCAATTAGTACATAAATTTCTATTGGGCTCCACCTTGGCTTTTGCACATATAGCACAGAGATATTCCTCTGAGTCAGACATGTTTAACAAACTAGCAATTAAACTAGCAAGCTTGGAAATACTTTTCACTCAAATTACAAGTAATATGGAAAACGCACTGTGCCTTTAAGAAGCACAGAAAAAAATTATGACAGTTGAATAACAATGAACCGGAGAAATTATAAAAACCAAATTTTTCCCGGTAAAGGCATAAATTTAGCATAGGATTGCCCCCATTAGTAATGGATAACCTACCCTTAATAGCAGAAAAAAATGTACAAAATATAAACGTTTTTTATCACAGTCAAAGCACAATCTCACAGGTCTGCTGTGAGTGATTACCTCCCTCAAAATAATTTTTGAAGACCCTTGAGCTCTGTAGAGACGATCCGGATCATGCAGGGAGAGAAACAGACTTTTGACTGAATTTTTGATGCATAGCAAAAGCGCCAAAATAGGCCCCTCCCCCTCACACACAGCAGTGAGGGAAGTTCAGTAAACTGTCTTAAATTAAAATAAACGACAGCCAAGTGGAAAAACAGTGCCCAAAACAATTTTTCACCCAGTACCTCAGATAATTAAACAATTTAGCATGCCAGCAAAAACGTTTAAAATCAAATAACATGAAATGTCATTAAACACCCAGTTGCTAGACGTTCCCACTGCAAGTTAGGCTAAAAATTATATGCATATAGTATTATCCCAGTGAAGTGCCATTCCCCAGAATACTGAAGTGTACACATATATACATAACAGCCTGATACCAGTTGCTACTACTGCATTTAAGGCTGAACTTACATTATATCGGTATTGGCAGTATTTTCTCAGTCAATTCCATTCCTCAGAAAATAATATACTGCAACATACCTCTTTGCAGGTGAACCTGCCCGCTGTCCCCTGATCTGAAGTTTACCTCACTCCTCAGAATGTCCGAGAACAGCAAAATGAATCTTAGCTACGCCGGCTAAAATCATCCAAAAACTCAGGTAGATTCTTCTTCAAATTCTACCTGAGAAGGAACAACACACTCCGGTGCTGTTTTAAAATAACAAACTTTTGATTGAAGATATAAAAACTAAGTATAATCACCACAGTCCTCTCACACATCCTATCTATTAGTTGGGTGCAAGAGAATGACTGGGTGTGGCGTAGAGGGGAGGAGCTATATAGCAGCTCTGCTTGGGTGATCCTCTTGCACTTCCTGTTGGGGAGGAGTTAATATCCCAGAAGTAATGATGACCCGTGGACTGACTACACTTAACAGGAGAAAAATAAGATTGATTTTTTTGATATCTCTCTCCCAGGTGACGTAAAAGGAGGTAAAATAATCTCTGCCCTCTATCGAAAACTAATTTCGGGCAATTGACATTGCTAAGAGTCAATTCCTACGAGCCAAAAGGAATTGTACTTTGGATGAAACTTTTCGAGTTGAGAGCAGAGATTTAAGAACAAGAATGATTAAGAGAGGTTACCCAAAAAAAGTCATAGATAAGGTATTCTTTGAAACCCAGGATGTAAATAGAAAAACCCTACTAGAACCAAAAGTAGGGTCTTTCAGCAATGACAAATTGTCTAATCAATATAAACCTAAATTTAGAACATCTTATTCCAACCAATATGAAGATGTGTGTCAAATTATTAAGAAAAACTTGCCAATTTTGATGGCGACAAAAATTTGAGGAAAACCATTGAACAAGGCTGCATGTTTGTCCCTAAAAGGAATGTAACATTGGGCAATATTCTTAATCTGAGCATGTTAAGAACTGATGCCAATTCTGGGAGTTCTTGGATGCGGTACAATGGTACATACAAATGTGGAAGAAATGCATGCACATCATGTGACTACATTAATATCTCCAATACATTTAGGTCCCATGTCACAGGGGAGGAATTTCAAATTTGAGACTGTATCAATTGCAAAAACACGTTTGTTGTATATATAATTGAGTGCACCAAGTGTAAAAAACAGTATACAGGTAGAACTACCAGAGAGGTAGGAAAATGTATTAGAGAACACTTGTCTTACATATCCAATAAACGACCATGTTCTGCCCTATCATCACACTTTATTGACCTGCACCATCAGAATGTAAACACCTTTAGATGGCAGGCTATAGAGCAAGTCAGGACACCCATTAGAGGTGGAGATAAGTTGCCAATACTTTGTAAACAAGAAACGTATTGGATTTTCAAAACCATATGCTTGCTACCACAAGATTTCAATTCAGAGTAAGACATAAATTATTGGCAACATTACCATCCCCTCGTTTATATATAGTCAAATTGTTCTCTGACCCCTATTGTCCCCAGTATATCTAGTAGAGTTTAAGTATTTGGTATTTTGTACTGAACAATTTATTGTTCCCCCATTGTTCTGAAAGATATAACTAGAAAATTATGCATGACTATTATAAATACCTCCCTGAACTTAATCTTAATGGACGTTTCGATTGTGCTTTAGGCATATTTTTATTTCTGCAGTTGCTTATATGTAAAATAAGCTACATTATCTGTTAATTATATATATATATATATATATATATTTGCGAGATTCACGCAGATTGTAAATATAGTAAAATAGAACACAGACAATACCACATACTATTTAGTTTGAGATTTAGTCTCCATAATTGTTATCAAAGGACAGCATTAGTATGTGATATCCGTAAACAACAGTGGGTTACAATATGTTTAATTTCAAATACTAATCATACTATATATACAGTATATATATATATATATATATATATATATATATATATATATATATATATATATATATATATATATATATATACATACATATATATATACACACATACACACACTCCCATAAAACCATGTCATCATCGATTATGCCTTAATTCATGTTCTGCTTGATACCTTTGTAGTCATTTTTTACATCAGATGTGTAACTATATATAACATTTTGTTATAATATTGCTCTATTGAATAGCTATATTTATATTGAGTTTACATTTTGTGTATAAACTTATATGTGTATATAGATCTGTCTTTTAATAATATGGTATCCATTTGAACATATCAATTTAATTTACACTGTGACCATATAGGGTTAATCTTCAGGGCTATATGTTTTTAACCAATCAGGAAAGGGTGTATTTAGCAAAAAAGGAAGCCCCACCTAAAAGGTGTTATTTTATGATTACGGTCAATACGACCGAAACTGGTCAGATTTTGCTTTGTCTTTAAGATTAAACCCATGTTCCTGTGTGCTCCCATGCATACTTTTAATCTGGAATAAAGTATAACAAGTTTCCTAACAAGGCTCCGTATCCTGGAACATTTTTGTTAGAACATTATTTCTTTATGAGATTTTGCTAGTTGAAAAGATTACGCCCGACACAAAATGTCGTTTAAATAAGGTGCCACAGCAATTCCCTGGGATCTGATCACTGCCAAAAGAGCTTTTCTGGGAGCCATGGCGAGACCAAAACGGAAGTGCAACAAACTGGAAATTCTTTCCCCAAAAAAGCAAACCTTAGAAACTGGTGATGATCCCTGTGAATAGGAACATGTAAATAAACATCCTTCAGGTCTATAGTCGTCATGAACTGACCTTCCTGAACAAATAGTTTCCATTTTGAAGGAGGGAACCCTGAGGAATTTGTTGAGACACTTTAGGTCTAGGATGGGAAGCACACATAGATTTGAATAGTCCTTTAAAGTTGCGAAAAAGAACAAAAATTAGAAGTATGTCGACCCTTAGGTCTATTCTTCTTGTCCTGAGGTAGGCAAGATCCCTTTCCACCCCGTAATCTATGAAATGATTTCCGCCAGACCAGGCCCAAACAGTGTTTTACCCTTATAAGGTAAAGCCAAAAGCTTGGCCTTTGAAGATACATCAGTACCCACAGAGCTCTACGAGCTAGGGCAGTGAAGCTAGACAACTTAGCATCACAGATAAAGGTATAGGGCTAATTTAAGAGCCTTGATCCTATCCTGGATCTCCTTAATCGTAGTTTCCTCGGATATCAGATCAGACAGGGCATCGCACCAATAAGATGCTGCACCCGCAACTGTAGCAATACATGCCACAGGTTGCCACTGTAGTCCTTGATGGATGTACATCTTCTTTAAGTAAGCCTCTAGCTTCTTATCCATGGGATCCTTAAAGGAATAACTATCCTCTATATGAATAGTAGTTCTTTTAGCTAGAGTAGAGATAGCTCCTTCTACCTTAGGCACAGTGTGCCACGAATTGGGTCAGCAACAGGAAACATCTTTTTAAAAACAGGGGAAGGGGAAAAAGGAACCCCTGGCTTATCCCATTCCGGAGCTATAATTTCAGACATCTTGTCTGAAACAGGAAAACATCCTCAGAAGAGGGAGAATCTTCAACTCTTAAGTTTAGAAGGCGTTTTAGGGTTGACAGCAACCAAAGGTTCAGAGTCATCCAAAGTAGCTAGAACCTCCTTCAGTAGTAACCGGAGATGTTCAAGCTTAAATCTGAAATTAACTTCAGATTCACAAGATTTTCACCTTCAGAAGCTACTGAAGTATCTTCCTCATCAGACATCTTGGAAAGGTTGATCAGCGCAGATTTAGAGGAATCAGAAACCTGACTAGCAGAAATAGGTCTAGATTTTCTCTTAAGCTTACCCGAAGAAGGAAAAGCAGCTATAGCTGCAGACACAACAGAGGTTATCTGAGCAGCAAAATCTCCGGGCAAAAATACACCCCCAGGAGGTTGAGAGGAACCGCAGGGCACTGCATAAAAAACCTTTAAGGCTTGGGACGTTTGAGGAGAAAGCTGTGGCATATCCTGAACAGCATTATCCTGAGAGACAATTGGCTCAGAAGGCAGTAATTTATCTTTGAAATTTAGAGTCTTAACTAAGCATGAGGAACAAAATTGCAAAGGCAAAACAATTTGGGCCTCTAAACATTATAAACATTTATCCAGAGAAACAGAGTCTTGGTCTGTGTCCATAGTTGAAAAGTTCCCAATAATAATTGAGGAAATAAAAATACCGGTATGTCACTTTAAGAGAAATTAACCATTAAGACGGAAGAATCCAATAAAGTATACAATGCAAAAAATATGTATCTCAAATTATATAAATAAAAATCCCTAACACCTCTATACCTCAGCAGGCAGAGGAGTCTTACCACACCGGACCGGAGTTGCACTGGTAAATGCAGGAAGCGGTCGCATGCAGTTAAATCTGCTGTCAGAAATGAAAGCTGTCAGACCAGGAACGCTTCAGGGAAAACTGAGAAAAAATATAGCAAAGTCCTTTGTGTTCTCGCTAAGACACACGCACTGCCTTTCACTCGGCTCAGAATAAGGAAGAGCGGAGGTCACATGACCGGACCTCAGTAAAGAAACTGTGCCACTAAAAGGCACGCATTTCTGTCTGTCAGATAAAGTACAAAAATAACCGGTATGCATTGGAACCCTTTCTTATAGTCAAAATAACACTGGAAGTCAAATAAAGATCCTAAACCCTCCTTCTGATCCCTTAAATAATACCATTCAGCCAGTCTCTATGAAAGAGGAAAAATTAAACCCTTAAGTTCCACACACTTCAGTGTCTGCCAAAGTGCCCCACTGATAACACCTTAAGGAGATTACATGTCCCAGAAGATGATCCACAAGAGGAATTAACCTCCAAAGTGCTGTCCTTCAGTAGCTAGAAGGCAAAGGCACTTACCTGTGGATCCAGCTGCAGGGCAGGAACAGCTTCTTAGGTGTGATAGACACTCCACTCTCTATCAGGTACCTGAAGAAAAAGAAAGAGCAGAGTAACCAACCCTGGCTTTCTATGAAGGGGTAGCAAAAATGTTAGAAATAAAGCAAAGACAACCTCGACGCTTTATAACTGCTAATAGCCACCATTACTCTTACTAAAGAGATTGACATGGACACAGCATAGCCCCTAATCCTTGCTTGCAAGGAAAAGTACACAAAAAAGGATTAAATTCAGACATCCTCCATTGACAAAGGCAAAGAGAATGACTGGGTATTATGGGTAAGGGAAGTTACACTTAACCACTTTGCTGAGGTGCTCTTTGCCTCCTCCTGCTGGCCAGGAGTTGAATATCCCACTAGTAATTGGAATGACGTTGTGGACTCTCCATGCCACAGGAAAGAAAGGTCTCTAATTATTCAATCCTGCAAGAAAAAAAAAAATAACACAGTTGGTTGTCAACAGACTTTAGAGTTTTTATAAGGCAGCCAAAGTACTGAATACACTTTAACACATCATTATTCTGTACACAGACATATCTGAGTTGGCCACACATGCATACCACATACATGCAAATATCATAGCATTCCATTCTTTCAATTGTCTACAATAAAAGTTATTAGCACTATGGTGAATGCTGAAGAGGCTGTAGAAATAGATGTCACAAACTGGTAATGTGTTTCCACTGGAAACTACATCAACTACACGTGACTGTTAGCCACTAGAGTGTAAAAAAGTAGGTGTCAGATCTATGGAAACCAAGAAAGCATTCAGGTGTATTTGTTTCATAACAAAGTAATTTAACTTTTTTGTTACAAGAAACTTGATCATGGATCTCTGTGATGCATGAGATTTTTTTTACCAGCAGAAGTTAAAAATAAAAAACTTTTTGTACCAGGATACTGGACATCCTGTAATTGCCTTTCATTCCTGCAACTGGTCTATACTTTTTCTGTGATTTACAGAATGCCCTGTTGTATTGAGTCTTCAGCTATTTCAGACTTTAAAAATACTTTAGATACACATTAGAAGGTGCTATCATACATATCCATAAAAAGGACAGTGAGAAAGAAAACAAGAGGGAGAAAACAAAGAGAAAAAAGAAGAGAGGATAAGAGACAGAAATGGAGGCAGGATACTGGAAGTGAAGAGAAACAAAACAAGAAAAGGGGGTGGGGATGAGGAGAGTGGGAAGAGAGAGTAAAGGTTGTAGTAAAGTCTACAGCAAAAAAATAAAAAAAAAACTAATAAATTAGCCTAATAATGATTTGGGAGGAAAAGAAACTTCCTCCAAAACAGTGTCTACTAGCAACTGTGTGTATCACAATTACTGGTTGGTTAGGGATTTACTCTGATCCAGTGCAGCTTTCTTTCACTAATCCACTTGTAACAGCTGTTTGAACATCAGATGGAGGCTGGTTCTTTCCACAAAAGAGTAAGTGGCAATTTACTTTGCAAAAAGTCACAACACTGCACCCCTGTGAAAGATCCCGGTGTCTGCAATGCTTGTCTGTGCAACTTCAGCACCTGCAGCTAAGCAGTAACAAGAATAGACCAATCAGGAACATAATTATTCAAGCTTTTTGCAGAAAAGCACAAGAAGATCTTGTGGTCTAGAAAAGTCAGCACTCAGATCATATGATAAACCCCAATCTACCATTTGGCCACAATATATATATATATATATATACACATATATACACATATATATATATATATATATATATATATATATATATATACATATATATATACATATATATATATATATATATATATATATATATATATATATATATATATATCACACATACACTGTTATAGGTCGACATACAATGTAAACAAAATTTACACACAAAGTCTAATGTATGAACATAAATGAAAATGATTTTAAAAACACTCCATACCTCCAAGCTCTTTCACATTTAAGATGGCACTCTGGAATGGGACTGCTTTTATACTAAAACCTAAAAATTAAAAAAAAAAAGGAGAGAAAGACGTAAATCCAATGTAAAGATAAATTATTGTACTGATTTATTTACAATATTTATCAAGAATTCTACCATCAGGCCACAATAAAAAGTGTGCATTTTTAATCATTTAAAACATTTAAAGTTTACAGTCCTTTGCAGTATATATAATTATTTAACGGGGGGGGGGGAGTCAAAGTAGGCAACTGAACTTTTTAAAAACATTGTGAGATTTATTCTATACACAGCTTCTTGTATAGAACTAGGTTCCAAATGTTCCTCAAGTTAAACAATTCTCTTTATTTGACATTCTCACTAGGTGCCCAAGATATACAGTATTCTTGCAAAACATATAATGAAGATATTCAACCAACCCCTTTCCCCCCCAAAATGATACTGAAGACATTACACAAAAAAATATAAATTATGCTTACCTGATAATTTAATTTCCTTCTTCACGGCATTATTCCTTACTGTTGGGAAATACTGAACCTGGCCACCAGGAGGAGGCAGAGACACCCCAGCCAAAGGCTTAAATACTCCCCCTACTTCCCTCATATTCCAGTCATTCTGACAAGGGAACAAGGAACAGTAGGAGAAATATCAGGGTATAAATGGTGCCGGAACAGAAAACAAATTTTGGTCTGCACATATCTGAGTATACGGGCGGGGGCCGGGGACTCTCCTCATACAGAAGGAAATGAAATGATCAGGTAAGCATAATTTATATTTTCCTTCTTAATATGAGGAGAGTCCGTGGCATCATTCCTTACTGTTCGGAAAACTATACCCAAGCTCTAGAGGACACTGAATTTTAACAGGAGGGGTAAAAGAAAATGTGAACCCTAAGCTGAGGGCACCACAGCCTGTAAAACCTTTCTGCCAAAAGCTGCTTCAGCCAAAGCAAAAACCTCAAACTTGTAGATTTTTAAAAAGTATGTAAGGAGGACCAGGTAGCAACCTTACAAATCTGATCCATAGAGGCCTCATTCTTAAAGGCCCAAGCGGAAGAGAACGTTCTAGCGGAATAAGCCGTAATCCTCTGAGAAGGTCTAAGTACCGCTGACTCATAAGCTAAGCGTATAACACTACTCAACGAAAAAGGAAGTCGAAGAAGACTTCAGACCCTTTCGCTTCCCATAGTAGATATCAAACAAGGAAGAATTTTGCCTAAAATCCTTAGCTTGAAGATAAAACTTCAATGCTTGAACCACATCCAGATTATGAAGTAAACGTTCCTTCGAAGGAGGATTAAGACATAAGGACGGAACCACAATCCCCTGATTGATGTTATGATCAGACACCACCTTAGGTAGAAAACCCAAGCAGGTACATAGGATAGCCTTATCATTATGGAACACCAGATAAGGAGCCTCACATTGCAAGGAAGCCATTTCGGAAACTCTGCGTTCCGACGCAATAGCCAATAAAGAGAGGACCTTACAGATTTTCTTAAAGAAGTGCAACATTAAATGGTGGTTGAGCAATTTAATGTAAAAGATATTAACTCTAAACAGATAGCTAGATTTTTTAATAAATGGAAGAGATATATCAGTTTGCTCCCTTTGGAGATGCAGAGACAGGTAGTTTGTTATTGTAAAGCCTCTACCTGGGTGCAACAACAAATAGAACGGGGGACTCTCCCTAGACTATGATTTTTAGAGGAACATATCTCGTAGGGGAAGAGGGAATGAAAAAAGTTATTTCATAGGGGACTAAATTACAGTAACAAAGGAAGGTGAGGAAGGGAAAAGGGAGATCAAAGTAATTTAAGAATAGTAAGAGGTAACGAATAGACTTAGGTCAAGTCCGTATGAGAAATAGTAAACAAGGTCAATAAATAAATGGGTCCCTTTTAAATAGATTGTGATAATGGTTTTGGAAATTCTGTTTGCATACATAAATGGATAATATGAGTTTAGTTATGCGTAAGTTGGTATTATATAGTCTAGAAGTATTATTATGAACTTAAAAGAGTCAGAGTTGGAAGTAACGGAGTAAATAAGGAACATTAATGAAATTTAAGAATTAATGGACAATATCAGATAAAACAAAATTTATGCTTACCTGATAAATTTCTTTCTCTTGCGATGTATCGAGTGCACGGATTCATCCAATACTTGTGGGATATTCTCCTTCCCAACAGGAAGTGGCAAAGAGAGCACCCACAGCAGAGCTTTCTATATAGCTCCTCCCTTAGCTCCACCCCCCAGTCAATCGACCGAAGGCTAGGAAGAAAAAGGAGAAACTATAGGGTGCAGTGGTGACTGAAGTTTTTTAAATAAAAACATACTACCTGTCTTAAATAGACAGGGCGGGCCGTGGACTCGATACATCGAAAAGAAAGAAATTTATCAGGTAAGCATAAATTTTGTTTTCTCTTGCAAGATGTATCGAGTCCACGGATTCATCCAATACTTGTGGGATATACCAAAGCTTTAGGACACGGATGAAGGGAGGGACAAGACAGGTACCTAAACAGAAGGCACCACTGCTTGGAGAACCTTTCTCCCAAAAATAGCCTCCGAAGAAGCAAACGTATCAAGTTTGGAAAATTTGGAAAAAAAAGTATGAAGCGAAGACCAAGTCGTCGCCTTATAAATCTGTTCAACAGAAGCCTCATTTTTAAAAGCCCATGTGGAAGCCACTGCTCTAGTAGAATGAGCAGTAATCCTTTCAGAAGGCTGCTGGCCAGCAGTCTCATAAGTCAAACGGATGATGCTTTTCAGCCAAAAAGAAAAGAGGTAGCCGTAGCCTTTTGACCTCTCCGTTTACCAGAATAGACAACAAACAACGAAGATGTTTGACGAAAATCTTTAGTTGCTTGTAAGTAGAACTTTAAAGCACGAACCACATCAAGATTGTGCAACAGACGTTCTTTCTTGGAAGAAGGATTAGGACACAGAGAAGGAACAACAATTTCCTGATTGATATTCCTATTAGAAACAATCTTAGGAAGGAATCCAGGTTTGGTATGCAAAACCACCTTATCAGCATGGAAAACAAGATAAGGTGAGTCACACTGTAAAGCAGATAACTCAGAAACTCTTCGAGCCGAAGAAATAGCTACTAAAAACAGAACTTTCCAAGATAGAAGCTTAATATCTATGGAATGCATAGGTTCAAACGGAACCCCTTGAAGAACTAAGTTTAGGCTCCAAGGTGAAGCAACAGGTTTGAATACAGGCTTGATCCTGACTAAAGCCTGACTAAACGCCTGAACGTCTGGGACGTTTGTGTAAAAGAATAGACAAAGTAGATATCTGTCCTTTCAAGGAACTAGCTGATAATCCCTTCTCCAATCCTTCTTGGAGAAAAGACAATATACTAGGAATCCTAATCTTACTCCATGAGTAACCCTTGGATTCGCACCAATAAAGATATTTTCGCCATATCTTATGATAGATTTTCCTGATGACAGGCTTTCTAGCCTGAATCAGGGTATCAATGACCGACTCAGAAAACCAACGCTTTGATAAAATCAGGCGTTCAATCTCCAAGCAGTCAGACGCAGAGAAATTAGATTTGTATGCTTGAATGGACCCTGGATTAGAAGGTCCTGCCTCATCGGCAGAGTCCACGGTGGAACCGATGACATGTCCACCAGATCTGCATATCAAGTCCTGCGTGGTCACGCAGGCGCTATCAAAATCACCGAAGCTCTCTCCTGCTTGATTCTGGCATCCAGACGTGGAAGGAGAGGAAACGGTGGAAATACATAGGCCAGGTTGAAGGACCAGGGCACTGCTAGAGCATCTATCAGTACTGCCTGGGGATCCCGGGACCTGGACCCGTAACAAGGAAGCTTGGCGTTCTGACGAGACGCCATCAGATCTAATTCTGGTGTGCCCCATAGCCGAGTCAGCTGGGCAAATACTTCCGGATGGAGCTTCCACTCCCCCGGATGAAAAGTCTGGCGACTTAGGAAATCCGCCTCCCAGTTCTCTACCCCTGGGATATGGATTGCTGAAAAGATGGCAAGAGTGAGTCTCCGCCCATCAGATTATGTTGGTCACCTCCATCATCGCTAGAGAACTCCGTGTTCCTCCTTGATGATTGATATAAGCTACAGTCGTGATGTTGTCCGACTGAAATCTGATGAACTTGGCCGCAGCCAGCTGAGGCCACGCCTGAAGAGCATTGAATATCGCTCTTAGTTCTAGAATGTTTATCGGGAGGAGAGCTTCCTCCTGAGACCATAAGCCCTGAGCTTTCAGGGAGTTCCAGACTGCACCCCAGCCCAGTAGGCTGGCATCTGTCGTTACTATGAGCCACTCTGGCCTGCGGAAACACATTCCCAGAGACAGGTGGTCCTGAGACAACCACCAGAGAAGAGAATCTCTGGTCTCCTGGTCCAGATTTATTTGAGGAGATAAATCTGCATAATCCCCATTCCACTGTTCGAGCATGCATAGTTGCAGTGGTCTGAGGTGTAGGCGGGCAAAAGGAACTATGTCCATTGCCACTACCGTAAGTCCGATTACCTCCATACACTGAGCTACTGATGGCCGAGGAATGGAATGAAGAGCTCGGCAGGTGGTTATGAGTTTTGATTTCCTGACCTCTGTCAGAAATATTCTATTAGAGTCCCTAAGAAGGAAACTCTTGTGAGAGGGAAGAGAGAACTCTTTTTTATGTTCACCTTCCACCCATGAGATCTCAGAAAAGCCAACACGATGTCCATGTGGGACTTGGCTAGCTGGAAAGTCGATGCTTGAATTAAGATGTCGTCTAGATAAGGCGCCACTGCCATGCCCCGTGGTCTTAGCACCGCCAAAAGGGACCCTAGCACCTTTGTGAAAATTCTAGGAGCTGTGGCCAACCCGAAGGGAAGGGCCACAAACTGGTAATGCCTGTCTAGAAAGGCGAATCTGAGGAATTGATGATCTCTGTGAATAGGGATGTGCAGATACGCATCCTTTAAGTCCACAGTGGTCATATATTGACCCTCCTGGATCAGAGGCAGAATGGTCCGAATGGTCTCCATCTTGAACGATGGTACCCTGAGGAATTTGTTTAGAATTTTGAGATCCAAGATTGGTCTGAAAGTTCCTTCTTTTTTGGGAACCACAAACAGGTTTGAGTAAAACCCTAGCCCTTGTTCCGCTTTTGGAACTGGGCGAATCACTCCCATGGTATGTAGGTCTTCTACACAGCGTAAGAATGCCTCTCTCTTTGTCTGGTTTGCAGACAATTGAGAAAATGTGAAATCTCCCCCTGGGGGGGGGGGAGTCTTTGAAGTCCAGAAGATAACCCTGGGTAACAATTTCTAAAACCCAGGAATCGTGAACATCTCTTGCCCAAGCCTGGGCGAAGAGAGAGAGTCTGCCCCCTACTAGATCCGGTCCCGGATCGGGGGCTACCCCTTCATGCTGTCTTAGAGGCAGCAGCAGGCTTCTTGGCCTGTTTACCCTTGTTCTAAGCCTGGTTAGGTCTCCAGACTGACTTGGATTGGGCCAAATTCCCCTCTTGATTCGCAGTTGGGGAAGAGGAAGAGGGACCACCCTTGAAGTTCCGAAAGAAACGAAAATTATTTTGTTTGGTCCTCATTTTATTTGTTTTATCCTGAGGGAGGGCAAGGCCTTTCCCTCCAGTGATGTCTGAAATAATCTCTTTCAGTTCAGGCCCGAATAGGGTCTTCCCCTTGAAAGGGATGTTCAAAAGTTTAGATTTTGATGACACATCAGCAGACCAGGACTTAAGCCATAAAGCCCTGCGCGCTAAAATGGCAAAACATGAATTCTTTGCCGCTAATTTAGCCAGTTGAAAAGCGGCATCTGTAATGAAAGAATAAGCCAGCTTAAGGGCCTTAATTCTATCCATAATATCCTCTAATGGAGTATCCATCTGAAGAGCCTCTTCTAGAGCCTTGAACCAGAAAGCAGCGGCAGTAGTTACAGGAACAATGCATGAAATAGGTTGGAGAAGAAAACCTTGATGAACAAAAATTTTCTTTAGGAGACCCTCTAATTTTTTATCCATAAGATCTTTGAAAGCACAACTGTCTTTGATAGGTATAGTTGCACGCTTGGCGAGAGTAGAATTAGCTCCCTCCACCTTAGGGACCGTCTGCCACGAGTCCCGCATGGTGTCAGATGAGGGGGAGCGAACGGTATACCTGGTCTATCCCACTCCTTAGTAACAATGTTTGCAATCCTCTTAGGGACTGGAAAAACATCAGTGTAAACAGGAACCTTTAAGTATTTGTACATTTTACACAATTTCTCTGGGACCACTATAGGGTCACAATCATCCAGAGTCGTTAATACCTCCCTGAGCAACAAGCGGAGGTGTTCTAGCTTAAATTTAAAGGCCGTCATATCAGAATCTGTCTGAGGGAGCGCCTTCCCTGAATAAGAAATCTCTCCCTCAGACAGCAAATCCCTTACCCCTACTTCAGAACATTGTGAGGGTATATCGGAAACGGCTACTAAAGCGTCAAAAGGTTCAGTATTTGTTCTTAACCCAGAGCTGTCACGCTTTCCTTGTAACCCAGGCAGTTTAGATAAAACCTCTGTGAGAATCATCTAACACTATATTTTTAAGTGCTATAATATGCTCTTTAAAATTTATCGACATATCAATGCAAATGGAACACATTCTAAGAGGGGGTTCCACAATGGCTTCTAAACACATTGAACAAGGAGTTCCCTTGATGTCAGACATGTTAAACAGGCTAGTAATGAAACAAGCAAGCTTGGAAAACACTTTATTCAAAGTAAACAGTACTTAGAAAAAAACGATACTGTGCCTTTTAGAGAAAAAAAAAGGATGCACAAGTAATTAGTAAGATTGCCCTACCAGTCAAATAAACGATTAACCCCTTAATGGAAAAACTGGATTGACAAAACGTCAAAACACCGGTATAAAAACGTTCAGCACCTTGCCACAGCTCTGCTGTGGCGCCTACCTGCCCTTAGGGATAGGTTTGTGGGGAAAAAGCTTCCTTTAGGCCCTCAAGTACAGCATGACCCTCCGGAGTAGCAGTTGGATGTCTTGTGTGTAAAATAAACTGCGCATCTGAGGCACGAAAATAGGCCCCTCCCACCTCACTCGATGTCAGTGGGGATTAAAAGAAACACACCAAAGTGTTTCTAAACTAGCCATGTGGGTTAATAACCCTTGAATAAGCCATAATGGAGCTCCCAAAGTTCCTCAAAACGTTAATCTCTCTTAATTAAAAACATTTTTCTTATAAGTGCCACCAGTAACAATTTAGCCCTTTGTGCAAGTTGGGATTCCATACTAAGTCTCTGAATACAGCTTACCCTTCCCTCATGGAGAAAATGACAGCCTTTTCTAGAATTATCACAGTCTGTCTAGAAAAATATTGACTGAACATACCTCAGAGCAGCTTAGCATGCAAACCGTTCCCCCAACTGAAGTTTTCCTGTACTCCTCAGCCTCTGTGGGAACAGCAGTGGATCTTAGTTACAAAGTGCTAAGATCATCAACCTCCTTGCAGAAATCTTCATCCCTTTTCTGCTAGAGAGTGAATAGTACACACCGGTACCATTTAAAATAACAAACTTTTCCTTGAGAAAATAAAAACTAACATTTTTGTCACCACACTCACTTTACCCTTCCTAGCACTTAGAGTAGGCCAAGAGAATGACTGGGGGGTGGAGCTAAGGGAGGAGCTATATAGACAGCTCTGCTGTGGGTGCTCTCTTTGCCACTGCCTGTTGGGAAGCAGAATATCCCACAAGTATTGGATGAATCCGTGGACTCGATACATCTTGCAAGAGAAATAAACGGTAAATATTGGAATTAATATTTGGGCTTGGATTGATGATAAGGGACCAAAGGGAGCGAAGGTGTGCTGCTGGGATTTATTTGAAAACAGAATTTATGTTTACCTGATAAATTTCTTTCTTCTACTGTGTATCCAGTCCACGGCTTCATCCTTACTTGTGGGATATTCTCAATCCCTACAGGAAGTGGCAAAGAGAGCACACAGCAGAGCTGTCCATATAGCTCCCCTCAGGCTCCGCCCCCCCAGTCATTCGACCGACGGTTAGGAAAAAAAGGAGAACCATAGGGTGCAGTGGTGACTGTAGTTTACAAAAATAAATTTAAACCTGACTAAAAAGCCAGGGTGGGCCGTGGACCGGATACACCATAGGAGAAAGAAATTTATCAGGTAAACATAAATTCTGTTTACTCCTACATTGGTGTATCCGGTCCACGGCTTCATCCTTACTTGTGGGAACCAATACCAAAGCTTAGGACACGGATGAACGGAGGGAACAAGTCAGGTAACCTAAACGGAAGGCACCACTGCTTGTAAAACCTCTCTCCCAAAAATAGCCTCCGAAGAAGCAAAAGTATCAAATTTGTAAGTGAAGACCAAGTTGCTGCCTTACAGATCTGTTCAACAGAAGCCTCATTCTTGAAAGCCCATGTGGAAGCCAAGGCTCTAGTAGAGTGAGCTGTAATTCGTTCAGGAGGCTGCCTTCCAGCAGTCTCATAAGCCAACCGGATGATGCTTTTCAGCCAGAAGGACAGAGAGGTCGCAGTCGCCTTTTGACCTCTCCTCTTGCCAGAATAGACGACAAACAAGGACGATGTTTGTCTGAAGTCTTTAGTTGATTTAGATAGAACTTTAAAGCACGAACCACATCAAGATTGTGTAACAGACGTTCCTTGTTAGAAACTGGATTAGGACACAGAGAAGGAACAACTATTTCCTGGTTAATATTCTTATTGGAAACCACTCTTGGAAGAAAACCAGGTTTGGTACGTAAAACAACCTTATCTGTATGAAACACCAGATAGGGTGAATTACACTGCAAAGCAGACAATTCAGAAACTCTTCTAGCAGAAGAAATAGCTACCAAAAACAAAACATTCCAAGATAGTAACTTAATATCTATGGAATGTAGAGGTTCAAACGGAACCCCTTGAAGAACTGAAAGAACTAAATTTAGACTCCATGGAGGAGCCACAGGTCTGTAGACAGGCTTGATTCTGACTAAAGCCTGTACAAACGCCTGAATATCTGGCATGGCTGCCAGACGCTTGTGTAACAAAACAGACAGAGCAGATATCTGTCCTTTTAAGGAACTAGCTGACAGACCTTTCTCCAATCCTTCTTGGAGAAAAGATAGTATCCTTGGAATCCTAATCTTACTCCATGAGTAACCCTTGGATTCGCACCAGCAAAGATATTTCCGCCATATCTTATGGTAAATTTTCCTGGTGACAGGCTTTCTAGCCTGGATCAGAGTATCTATAACTGATTCCGAAAACCCACGCTTAGCTAGAATCAAGCGTTGAATCTCCAAGCAGTCAGTTGCAGAGAAACTAGGTTTGGATGTTCGAATGGACCTTGAATTAGAAGGTCCTGCCTCAAAGGTAGCTTCCATGGTGGAGCCGACGACATATTCACCAGGTCTGCATACCAAGTCCTGCGTGGCCACGCAGGAGCTATCAGAATTACCGAAGCCTTCTCCTGTTTGATCCTGGCTACTAGCCGGGGGAGAAGGGGAAACGGTGGAAAGACATAAGCTAGATTAAACGACCAAGGTGCTACTAAGGCATCTACCAATGTCGCCTTGGGATCCCTGGACCTGGACCCGTAACGTGGAACTTTAGAGTTCTGACGTGACGCCATCAGATCCAGATCTGGAATGCCCCATAGTTGAGTTAACTGGGCAAAAACCTCTGGGTGAAGTTCCCACTCCCCCAGATGGAAAGTCTGACGACTCAGATAATCCGCTTCCCAGTTGTCCACTCCTGGGATGTGAATTGCTGATAGATGGCAGGAGTGATCCTCTGCCCATTTGATGATCTTGGATACCTCCCTCATCACCAGGGAACTCTTTGTTCCCCCCTGATGACTGATGCTACAGTCGTCATGTTGTCCGACTGAAATCTGATGAATTTGGCCTCCGCTAGTTGAGGCCATGCCTAGAGCGCATTGAATATCGCTCTCAATTCCAAAATGTTTATCAGGAGAAGAGATTCTTCCCGAGACCATAGACCCTGAGCAAAGAGAGAAAGTCTGTCCCCTACTAGATCCGGTCCCGGATCAGGGGCTACCCCTTCATGCTGTCTTGGTAGCAGCAGCAGGCTTCTTGGCCTGTTTACCCTTGTTCCAGCCTTGCAATGGTTTCCATGCTGGTTTGGGCTGGGGTGCGTTACCCTCTTGCCTAGTGGCTGTATAGGTAGAAGCCGGTCCATTCCTGAAATTGCGAAAGGAACGAAAATTAGACTTATTTTTAGCTTTGAAAGGTCTATCCTGTGGAAGGGCATGGCCCTTTCCCCCAGTGATATCTGAAATAATTTCTTTCAACTCTGGCCCGAATAGGGTCTTACCCTTGAAAGGAATATTAAGCAATTTTATTTTGGACGACACATCCGCCGACCAAGATTTTAACCAAAGCGCTCTGAACGCCACGATTGCGAAACAAGAATTTTTCGCTGCTAATTTAGCTAACTGCAAAGCGGCATCTGTAATGAAAGAATTAGCCAACTTCAGGGCGTGAATTCTGTCCATGACTTCATCATAAGAGTCTCCTTCTGGAGCGAGTTTTCTAGTTCCTCAAACCAAAAAGCTGCTGCAGTGGTTACAGGAATAATGCAAGAAATTGGTTGAAGAAGAAAACCCTGTTGAACAAAAATTTTCTTAAGTAAACCTTTTAATTTTTTATCCATAGGGTCTTTGAAAGTGCAACTGTCTTCTATTGGTATAGTCGTGCGCTTAGCTAGCGTTGAAACTGCCCCCTCTACCTTAGGGACCGTCTGCCACGCGTCCCTTCTGGGGTCAACAATTGGGAACATTTTCTTAAATATAGGAGGGGGAACAAAAGGTACACCTGGCTTCTCCCACTCCTTAGTCACGATATCCGCCACCCTCTTAGGTATCGGAAACGCATCAGTGTGTACTGGAACCTCTAAGAATTTGTCCATTTTACACAATTTTTCTGGGACCACCAAAGGGTCACAATCATCAAGTGTAGCTAGGACCTCCTTAAGTAGGGCGCGGAGGTGTTCTAGCTTAAATTTAAATGCTACGGTATCAGGCTCTGCCTGCTGAGAAACTTTTCCTGTGTCAGAAATTTCTCCCTCAGACAGGCCCTCCCTCACCGCCAAGTCAGATTGATGTGAGGGCACTACAGATAAATTATCCTCTGCGTCTGCTTGCTCATTTTCTGTATTTAAAACTGAGCAATCACGCTTCCTAGGAAAAGCTGGCAGTTTGGATAAAAATGCTGCGAGAGAATTATCCATTACTGCCGCTAATTGTTGCATAGTAATAGCAATTGGTGCGCTAGATGTACTGGGCATCGCTTGCGCGGGCATAGCTGGTGTTGACACAGAAGGAGAGGATAGCGAGCTATCCTCATAACCTTCAGCTAAAGAATCATCTTGGGCTATATCTTTAAACGTGATTGTACGGTCCTTAAGCTGTTTGGACGCTATGGCACACTTCACACATAAATTTAATGGGGGAACCACCTTGGCCTTTGAACATACAGAACATAGGCTATCTGAAGGGTCAGACATGTTTGACAGACTTAAACAGAACTTCAATGCAATAAAAATTATTTTTGACAAAAACGTTACTGTGTCTTGAAATAATAAAAGTGCACACTTTATTACTGAAACATCAAAAAACCATCAAATAAACATCCGATTTTAATGAAATTTTCACAACAGTGTCTTAATGCTGTGAAAAGATTGCACACAAATTTTCAGACCGATTAACCCCTTAATGCCCAAACTGGAGCTAATAACAGCAGTTAAACGGTTAAACACACTACAGTACTATGCCACAGCTTCTACTGTGGCCTTTACCTTCCTTAGGGATTATTTAAGTATGAAATAAGCCTCTCTGAAGTCTTTTCTGATGCCTCTGGACTCCCCACGTGAAGCTGCATGAACTGCCTAGTCAAAACAACTGCGCAATTGAGGCGCGAAAATGAGGCCTCCTCCCTCTGCATTCCAGAGTGGAGGGGCCTTTCTGACTAGATTAGGTGTCCAAATAAGTGCCAGGCGCAAATTAAACCCCCAAAAGTGTTTTAAAGTCTGAAAAAACACCTTATTTATAGTGAAAACATGCTAAAAAGCAATCGATTAAGCCCACAATAGTGTCAACCAGCATAGAGCCCTTAATATAAGCCATCATTTTATACAGAGTCTGAGAAAAATGGCTTACCTATCCCAGAGGGAATTTCTGACAGTCTTCTAGCATTACATGGTCTTGTTAGAAAAATGACTGATCACACCTGAAGCAGTTAAGCATGCAAACTGTTCCCCCCAAATGATGTTCTCTGGTATTCAACAGTCCTGCGTGGGAACAGCAATGTATTTTAGTTACTGGTGCTAAAATCATATTCCTCTTAGCAGAAATCTTCATCACTTTCTGCTGCAGAGTAAATAGTACAAGCCGGCACTATTTTAAAATAACAAACTCTTGATAGAAGAAATAAAAAAACTACAACTAACACCACATACTCTTTACCACCCCTGTGGAGATGCTACTAGTTAGAGCGGCAAAGAGAATGACTGGGGGGTGGAGCCTGAGGGGAGCTATATGGACAGCTCTGCTGTGTGCTCTCTTTGCCACTTCCTGTAGGGATTGAGAATATCCCGCAAGTAAGGATGAAGCCGTGGACCGGATACACCAATGTAGGAGAAAACAAGATTCTATAATGAGATTGAGTGGCCCTAAAATTTAAAAACATACCCCTCCTAGTATAGATGTCGCAATAGCATCTTAATTCTTAAAGGGAGCCCTACAAACTGAGAAGAATCTAGTTATATGACGGAGACAAAATATAGATACTTAATAAGGAAATATAGGTACCCAATGGAATATAAAGTTGGAATAATTGGGCGATAAGACGATTTACCCTTGCGTTCATAGTCTTTACTGTTGTTTTTTCGTTTTTTTTTCTTCTTTCTGTTCTTTTGCTCTCTCCTTTTTCCTTGATTTTATGTATGCTTTTTGTATTTGGATAATCAAGCCTAGACAAGGATTGTATATCTGCCATAAGAGCATGTTTACAAAATGAATGTAACAATGTTTTTTTGTAAATGCTGAAATAAAAAAATTTAAAAAAACAAAACAAAAAACAAGAGAGAACCTTCCAGGACAACAATTTAATGTCAATCAAATGCATAGGCTCACACGGAGCCCGTTGCAAAAACTTAAGAGAAAGATTCAAACTTCAAGGTGGAGCATTAGATATAAACACAGGACTGATCCTAATCAGAGCCTTAACGAAAGATTGCATGTCAGAGAGCTCAGCAAGTCTACTGTGCAGCAAAACAGTAAGGGACGAAATCTGTCCCCTCAGGGAACTGGCAGAAAGCCCCTCTTTCATTAGACCCTCCTTGAGAAAGGAAAGTATCCTGGCAGCCTTAACCCTATGCCAGACTAAACCATGCTCTTCACACCAGAATAAGTAAACTCTCCCCACCTTGTGATAGATGCGACGAATAACTGGCTTACGAAACTGAATGAGTGTGTCAGAGAAACCTTTCTTGGCTAAGACTGGGCGTTCAATCTCCACTCAGTCAGCCTCAGAGAATCTAGATTGTGATGAATAAAAAGGACCCTGTTCCAGCAGATCCCTGCGACAAGGTTACTTCCACGGAGGAGATAAGGACATCCCCACCAGGTCCCCGAACCACATCCTTTGCGGCCACAATGGATTAATCAGTATCACAGATGCATTCTCCTGCTTGATGAAGGCCACTACACGAGGAAGTAAGGCACTGCTAATACATCTTTAAGCTACGCTTGAGGATCCCTGGACCGCAACCCATATCTGGGTAGATTTGAATTGAGCCGGGACGCCATAAGATCTATCTCCAGCGTCCCCCATTTGTTACAAAACTCTGCAAACACCTTGGGATGGAGAGACCATTCCCCGGATGAAAGGATTGTCTGCTGAGGAAATCCGCTTCCCATGTGGATCGCTGACAGTGAGCAGTTGTGGGCCTTTGCTCATTCCAGAATCTGAGATACTTCCCTCATTGCTAGGGAGCTCCTCGTACCCCCCCTGATGGTTGATGTAAGCCACAGAGGTTATGTTGTCTGATTGGAATCTGATAAACTGGGACAAACCCAGAAGAGGCCAAGCCTTCAGAGCATTGAAGATTGCTGGAATTTCCCGAATGTTGATCGAGAGGAGGGATTTCTCTCGAGTCCACAGGCCCTGTGCCTTCCTGGCACCCCAAACAGCTCCCCATCCTGATAGACTTGCGTCTATAGTCACAATCTCCCAGGATGGTCTCAAGGAGGATGTCCCTTGTGACAGGTGATCTGGACAAAGCCATAAGGAGAGTGATTCTCTTGACCAGTTCTCCAGAGAAATCTGTTGAGACAGATCCGAATGATGGCCGTTCCACTGTCTCAGCATGCACAGCTGAAGTGGTCTAAAATGGAATTTTGCAAAAGGAATGATGTCCATGCTGGACACCATGAGACCAATCACCTCCATACACCGAGCCACAGAGGGCCTTAAGGAGGTCTGGAGGCCAAGACAAGTGGAAGTTAGCTTGTAATGTCTCTGGTCTGTAAGG
This sequence comes from Bombina bombina, assembly GCF_027579735.1. Classification (NCBI taxonomy): domain Eukaryota; kingdom Metazoa; phylum Chordata; class Amphibia; order Anura; family Bombinatoridae; genus Bombina; species Bombina bombina. Next base: position 139,991,556 of record NC_069500.1, read on the forward strand.
AATATTCTCATGGATATGGAGTCTATTATAGTACCCAGGAATTCCACCCTGGAACTTGGAATAAGAGAACTTTTGGAGCAGTAGCTAGACCAAACGGAAGTGAAATAAAACTGGAATTGCTGGTCCAGGAATGCAAACCTTAGGAACTTGAAGTGTTCCTTGTTAATTGGAACGTGAAGGTAAGCATCCTTCAGATCTATAATGGTCATGAATTGTCCTTCCTATAGGATGGACCTTATCGTCTCCATCTTGAACGAGGGGACATATAGGAAATGTTTAAGCACTTTAAGTCCCTTTTTTGGGAACACAAAAAGGTTTGAATAGTACCCCAGACCTTTTTCTGCATGAGGTACCGGGACAATGACTCCTAGGGAAGAGAGATCCCTCACGCACCCCAGAAAGGCTTCTCTCTTTTCTGGCCTTGAAGACAGGTTTGATAGGAGGCATCTGCCCCTGGGTGGATGAGACTTGAAACCTATCTTGTACCCCTGAGTGATGACCACCAGGACCCACCGGTCTTGTAAGTCCCCAAACCAAGCATCTGAAAAGGGCGACAGTCTGCCCCCTACATGATCCAGAGACGGATCGGGGGCCACCCCTTCAGGCCGACTGTCTCCGCGGGCTTCTTGCTTTGCTTGGATTTATTTGAGGACTGAGCCGGCTTCCAAGCCCCCTTGGATTAATCGGGCTTTGCGGAGGATTGCTGACGTTGGGATTTATCAGAACGAAAGGAACGAAAATTAGGACCTTGTCCCTTAGGCTTGTTCTTCTTATCCTGCAGTAAAAATGCACCTTTGCCTCCAGTAACCGTGGAGATAATTGAGTCCAGGCCTGGACCAAATAAAACCTTTCCCTTAAAGGGGAGGGAAAGAAGCCTTGACTTCAAAGTCATGTCCGCAGACCAGGACTTAAGCCAGAGTGAACTACGGAATTGAACAGAAAAACCTGAAGCTTTAGCATTCAGGCAAATAATTTGCATCACAAATAAAATAATTAACCACCCTTAAGGCCTTAATTCTTTCCTGGATCACGTCGAAGGAACCCTCCACCTCGATCAACTCAGATAAGGAGTCGCACCAGTAGGTAGCCGCTCCAGCAACTGCAGCAACAGCCGCTGCCGGTTGAAACAAATATCCCATATGTTGAAACATCTTTCTTAACAGAGTTTCTATCTTCTTACCATGGGCTCTTTAAACGACAAACTATACTCAAGCGGGATAGTAGTGTGTTTAGCAAGCATGGAGATAGTGCCATCCACCATGGGGATGGAACCCCACAATTCTAATTGAGTCCGGGACCAATTTCTTAAAGGAAGAAGGGGAAATGAAGAACCAATCCTTTCCCATTCATTCTTAATAATGTTCACTATCTTTACAGGAACCGGGAAAGTATGTGGTACAACCCTGTCCTCGTAGACCTTATCTAATTTAGGAATCAAAGGCAATTTGGGCTCTGGAACCTCTAACCTAGCTAAAACTTCCTTCAACAGAAAGCATAAATGCTCAATCCTAAATCTAAAGTCAGGTTCCTCTGCAGCTGGAGGCAGCAGATTGCGACCCAGAAAGAGCTCCCTCTGAAGTTTTAGAGGCGCCTTCATGATAGGCTAATCTTGTAGATAAATCCAAAGAGCTAGTAGATGACCCTTGAGAAGGATAGCAATATTAAACATTTCGCATGCGCTTAGTAGGGCGAGGTAAAGCACTAAAGGCTGCAGACACTGCCGTAAAGTAAAGTCTGGCGAGAATATTAAAAGAGATATTAACCCTTGATTCCATACAGATAAAAGAAGCCCCACTGTGACCCTGTCTTCTTGCATTATATGTGTAAAAAAATGAAACAATCTTACCGGAATCTATGCCATGGAACAGAAACGCAGCCTCTCAAGTTTGACAGTCTTGTAGCATTGCTCCTGGCATGGACTTGAGTGATGGAAGTAGGCAGTGAAACACGTCAACACGGATTGCTTAGGAGGTGTTAATACAAATCTGGATGCGGTTGCAGAAAGACTCTCCCTGCATCTCCAGTCCCTAACATTTGTCAATGCTCTCACTGAGAGGCTGACAAAACTACTTAAAACTCCAGTACCATCTCGAAGGGTAAATACCCTTCATAAGGAACTACTTTGAATCTTCTGACACTTCTCTGCCAACCTCCTGTGACGAAAGGCAAAGGATAGCTGGGATATGAGGGAAGTAGGGGGAGTATTTAAGCCTTTGGCTGGGGTGTCTTTGCCTCCTCCTGGTGGCCAGGTTCAGTATTTCCCAACAATAAGGAATGATGCCGTGGACTCTCCTCATATTAAGAAGGAAATATAATTTATGCTTACTTGCTAAATCCATTTCTTTCATGGAGTCCACAATCCATTACTCCTGGGAATTACTCTCCCTACCACTAGGAGGCGGCCAAGATTCCCAAACCCCAAGAGCTTTTTTTTTTATATAACTTTTCCCACCTCTATGGTAGTTTGACGTATAGCCAAGCAAAAAACGTAGTAAAAAAAACAAGAGCAGAAAAATATAGTAGCTGGAAAAAGCCAATGTGCCACAAAAAAAACATCACTAAAAATATATATCAGGGTAGGGTTTCTGGGAAACTTACCACCATAAAATAAATTAATTTATCAGGTAAGCATTAATTATGTTTTCTTTCATAAAGGTGGTAATAATCGATAATTGATTACTCCTGGGAACCAATACCAAAGCTGTGGAGAGTGCACGAGTAATGAAAAGATATGGTGGGATAAAAAACACCTGCTTTCCGTACAGAAACTAAATTCACAACCCTTAAAATAAAAAAATCCTTTTATTATGCTATTAAAATAACCAATAGAAAAAAAAACTAAATTTATGCTTACCTGATAAATTGATTTCTTCTATAGTAAGACGAGTCCACGGATTCATCCTTTACTTGTGGGATATTATCCGTCCCTACAGGAAGTGGCAAAGAGCACCACAGCAGAGCTGTCTATATAGCTCCTCTCTTAGCTCCACCCCCAGTCATTCGACCGAAGGTACAGGAAGAAAAAGGAGAAACTACAAGGTGCAGAGGTGACTGAATTTAAATAATAAAAATATAATCTGTCTTAAAATGACAGGGCAGGCCGTGGACTCGTCTTATCATAGAAGAAATCAATTTATCAAGTAAGCATAAATTTAGTTTTCTTCTATAAAGGTAAGACGAGTCCACGGATTCATCCTTTACTTGTGAGATACAATACCAAAGCTACAGGACCCGGATGAACTGGAGGGACAAGACAGATGGTTAAACAGAAGGCACCACTGCTTGAAGAACTTTTCTCCCAAAAACAGCCTCCGAAGAAGCAAACGTATCAAATTTGTAAAATTTGGAAAAGGTATGAAGCGAAGACCAATTCGCAGTCTTACAAATCTGTTCAACAGAAGCATCATTTTTAAAAGCCCATGTGGAAGCCACCGCTCTAGTAGAGTGAGCTGTAATTCTATCAGGAGGCTGCTGTCCAGCAGTCTCGTATGCCAAACGGATGATGCTTTTAGCCAAAAGGCAAGAGAGGTAACATCCAAGTTGTGCAATAGACGCTCCTTCTTAGAGGAAGGATTAGGACACAGAGAAGGAACAACAATTTCCTGATAATTATTCTTATTAGTAACAACATTAGGAAGGAATCCAGGTTTGGTACGCAAAACCACCTTAGCATGGAAAACAAGATAAGGCGAGTCGCATTGCAATGCAGATAGTTCAGAAACTCTTCGAGCCGAAGAGACAGCAACTAAAAACAGAACTTTCCAAGATAGAAGGTTAATATCTATGGAATGCATAGGTTCAAACGGAACCCCTTGAAGAACCTTAAGAACTAAATTCAAACTCCATGGCGGAGCAACAGGTTTAAACACAGGCTTGATTCTAACTAAAGCCTGACAGAACAACTGAACGTCTGGAACATCTGCCAGACGTTTGTGCAGTAGAATTGATAAAGCAGATATCTGTCCCTTTAAGGAACTAGCTGATAACCCCTTCTCCAATCAATTGTGCAAACACCTCCGGATGGAGTTCCCACTCCCCCGGATTAAAAGTCTGAAGACTTAGAAAATCAGCTTCCCAGTTCTCCACTCCTGGGATATAGATTGCTGATAGATGGCAAGAGTGAGTCTCTGCCCATTTAATTATTTTGGTAACCTCTATCATTGATAGAGAACTCTTTGTTCCCCCTGATGATTGATAAATGCTACAGTCGTGATATTGTCCGACTGGAATCTTATGAATCTGGCTGACGCCGGCTGAGGCCACACCTGAAGCGCGTTGAATATCGCTCTAAGTTCTACAATATTTATCGGGAGGAGAGCCTCCTCCTGAGTCCACAATCCCTGTGCTTTCAGGGAATTCCAGACTGCACCCCAGCCCAATAAGCTGGCGTCCGTCGTCCCTATGACCCACGCTGGCCTGCGGAAACACAGTCCCTTGGACAGATGATCCTGTGACAACCACCAAAGAAGAGAGTCTCTGGTTTCTTGGTCCAGATTTATCTGAGGAGATAAATCTGCATAATCCCCATTCCACTGTTTGAGCATGCAAAGTTGCAGTGGTCTGAGATGCAAGCGAGCAAACGGAACTATGTCCATTGCCGCTACCATTAAACAGATTACCGCCATACACTGAGCCACTGACGGCCGAGGAATGGAATGAAGAGCTCGGCAGATGGATAAAATGTTTGATTTCCTGACCTCCGTCAGAAAAATTTTCATGTCCACCGAATCTATCAGAGTTCCCAGGAATGGAACTCTTGTGAGAGGGATAAGTGAACTCTTTTTTACGTTCACCTTCCACCCGTGAGATCTTAGGAAAGCCAACACGATGTCCGTGTGAGACTTGGCTAGTTGGTAAGTTGACGACTGGATTAAGATATTGTCCAGATAAGGCGCCACAGCTATGCCCTGCGGCCTTAGAACCGCCAGAAGGGACCCTAGCACCTTTGTGAAAATTCTGGGAGCCGTGGCCAACCCCAAGGGAAGAGCCACAAACTGGTAATGCTTGTCCAGAAAGGCAAACCTGAGGAACTGGTGATGATATTTGTGGATAGGAACATGTAGATACGCATCCTTTAAGTCCACTGTGGTCATATATTGACCCTCCTGGATCATTTGCAAAATAGTACGAATGGTCTCCATCTTGAAGGATGGGACTCTGAGGGATTTGTTTTGGATCTTGAGATCCAAAATTGGTCTGAAAGTTCCCTCTTTTTTGGGAACCACAAACAGATTGGAGTAGAACCCTTGCCCCTGTTCTGTCTCCGGAACTGGGCAGATCACTCCCATGGAATATAGGTCTTCTACACAGCGTAAGAACGCCTCTCTTTTTGTCTGGTTAACACACAATTGAGAAAGATGGAATCTCACCCTTGGGGGAGAATCTTTGAAATCTACAAAATACCCCATAGTTACTATTTCTAAAGCCCAGGAGTCCTGAACGTCCCTTTTCCAAGCCAGAGCGAAGAGAGAAAGTCTGCCCCCTACTAGATCCGGTCCCGGATTGGGGGCTACCCCTTCATGTTGTCTTGGTGGCAGCAGCGGGCTTCTTGGCCTGCTTACCCTTGTTCCAAGTCTGGTTAGGTCTCCAAACTGACTTGGATTGAGCAAGATTCCTCTCTTGCTTTGCGGCAGGGGAAGAGGGACCACCTTTGAAGATTCAAAAGGAACGAAAAACATAATTTATGCTTACCTGATAAATTTATTTCTCTTGTAGTGTATCCATTACTTGTGGGATATTCTCCTTCCCAACAGGAAGTTGCAAGAGGATCACCCACAGCAGAGCTGCTATATAGCTCCTCCCCTAACTGTCATATCCAGTCATTCGACCGAAAACAAACAGAGAAAGGAGAAACCATAGGGTGCAGTGGTGACTGTAGTTTAATTAAAATTTAGACCTGCCTTAAAAGGACAGGGCGGGCCGTGGACTGGATACACTACAAGAGAAATACATTTATCAGGTAAGCATAAATTATGTTTTCTCTTGTTAAGTGTATCCAGTCCACGGATCATCCATTAGTTGTGGGATACCAATACCAAAGCTAAAGTACACGGATGATGGGAGGGACAAGGCAGGATTAAGCGGAAGGAACCACTGCCTGAAGATCCTTTCTCCCAAACACAGCCTCCGAAGAAGCAAAAGTATCAAATTTGTAAAATTTTGAAAAAGTGTGAAGCAAAGACCAAGTCGCAGTCTTGCAAATCTGTTCAACAGAGGCCTCATTTTTGAAGGCCCAGGTGGAAGCCACAGCTCTAGTAGAATGAGCTTTAATCCTTTCAGGGGGCTGCTGTCCAGCAGTCTCATAGGCTAGGCTTATTACGCTCCGAAGCCAAAAGGAAAGAGAGGTTGCCGAAGCTTTTTGACCTCTCCTCTGTCCAGAGTAAACGACAAACAGGAAAGATGTTTGACGAAAATCCTTAGTAGCTTGTAAGTAAAACTTCAAGGCACGGACTACGTCCAGATTATGTAAAAGACGTTCCTTCTTTGAAGAAGGATTAGGGCACAATGATGGAACAACAATCTCTAGATTGATATTCTTGTTAGAAACCACCTTAGGCAAAAACCCAGGTTTGGTACGCAGAACTACCTTATCTGCATGAAAAATCAGATAGGGAGAATCACATTGTAAGGCAGATAGCTCAGAGACTCTCCGAGCCGAGGAAATAGCCATCAAAAACAAAACTTTCCAAGATAAAAGTTTAATATCAATGGAAAGAAGGGGTTCAAACGGAACTCCTTGAAGAACCTTAAGAACCAAGTTTAAGCTCCACGGGGAGCAACAGGTTTAAACACAGGCTTAAATCTAACCAAAGCCTGGCAAAATGCCTGGACGTCTGGAACCTCTGCCAGACGCTTGTGCAAAAGAATAGACAGAGCAGAAATCTGTCCCTTTAAGGAACTAGCTGATAATCCTTTGTCCAAGTCCTCTTGGAGAAAAGACAATATTCTAGGAATCCTAACTTTACTCCATGAGTAAGTCTTGGATTCACACCAATAAAGATATTTACTCCATATCTTGTGGTAGATTTTCCTGGTAACAGGCTTTCGTGCCTGTATTAAAGTATCAATGACTATCTCGGAGAAGCCACGCTTTGATAGAATCAAGCGTTCAATATCCATGCAGTCAGTCTCAGAGAAATAAGATTTGGATGATTGAAAGGACCTTGTATCAGAAGGTCCTGTCTTAGAGGCAGAGTCCATGGTGGAAAGGATGACATGTCCACTAGGTCTGCATACCAAGTCCTGCGTGGCCACGCAGGTGCTATCAGAATCACTGATGCTCTCTCCTGTTTGATTTTGGCAATCAGTCGAGGGAGCAGAGGAAAGGGTGGAAACACATAAGCCAGGTTGAAGAAACAAGGCGCTGTTAGCGCATCTATCAGCGTCGCTTCTGGGTCCCTGGACCTGGATCCGTAACAAGGAAGCTTGGCGTTCTGGCGAGACGCCATGAGATCCAACTCTGGTTTGCCCCAACGATGAATCAACTGAGCAAACACCTCCGGATAGAGTTCCCACTCCCCCGGATGGAAAGTCTGACGACTTAGAAAATCCGCCTCCCAGTTCTCCACGCCTGGGATATGGATTGCTGACAGGTGGCAAGAGTGGTACTCTGCCCAGCGAATTATTTTTGAGACTTCTAACATCGCTAGGGAACTCCTGGTTCCCCCTTGATGGTTGATGTAAGCCACAGTCGTGATGTTGTCCGACTGAAATTTGATGAACCTCAGTGTTGCTAACTGAGGCCAAGCCAGAAGAGCATTGAATATCGCTCTTAACTCCAGAATATTTATTGGAAGGAGTTTCTCCTCCTGAGTCCACGATCCCTGTGCCTTCAGGGAATTCCAGACTGCACCCCAACCTAGAAGGCTGGCATCTGTTGTTACAATTGTCCAATCTGGCCTGCGAAAGGTCATGCCCTTGGACAGGTGTACCCGAGACAACCACCAGAGAAGAGAATCTCTGGTCTCTTGATCCAGATTTAGCAGAGGGGACAAATCTGTGTAATCCCCATTCCACTGACTCAGCATGCATAATTGCAGCGGTCTGAGATGAAGGCGCGCAAATGGCACTATGTCCATTGCCGCTACCATTAAGCCGATTACCTCCATACACTGAGCTACCGAAGGGCGCGGAATGGAGTGAAGAACACGGCAAGCATTTAGAAGTTTTGATAACCTGGACTCCGTCAAGTAAATTTTCATCTCTACAGAATCTATAAGAGTCCCTAAGGAGGAGACTCTTGTGAGTGGGCATAGAGAACTCTTTTCCTCGTTCACTTTCCACCCGTGCGACCTCAGAAATGCCAGAACTATCTCTGTATGAGACTTGGCAACTTGAAAGCTTGACGCCTGTATCAGGATGTCGTCTAGATACGGAGCCACCGCTATGCCTCACGGTCTTAGAACCGCCAGAAGTGAGCCCAGAACCTTTGTAAAGATTCTCAGGGCTGTAGCCAACCCAAAGGGAAGAGCTACAAATTGGTAATGCCGGTCTAGAAAGGCAAACCTTAGAAACCAATGATGATCTTTGTGAATTGGTATGTGAAGGTAGGCATCCTTTAAGTCCACTGTGGTCATGTACTGACCTTCTTGGATCATGGGTAGGATGGTCCGAATAGTTTCCATTTTGAAAGATGGAACTCTGAGGAATTTGTTTAAGATCTTTAGATCCAAAATTGGTCTGAAGGTTCCCTCTTTTTTGGGAACCACAAACAGATCTGAATAAAAACCCTGTCCTTGTTCCGTCCGCGGAACTGGATGGATCACTCCCATAACTAGGAGGTCTTGCACACAGCGTAGGAATGCCTCTTTCTTTATCTGATTTGCAGATAGCCTTGAAAGATGAAATCTCCCTTGTGGAGGGGAAGCTTTGAAGTCCAGAAGATATCCCTGAGATATGATCTCCAATACCCAGGGATCCTGAACATCTCTTGCCCACGCCTGGGCGAAGAGAGAAAGTCTGCCCCTTACTAGATCCGTTGCCGGATAGGGGGCCGTTCCTTCATGCTGTCTTAGAGGCAGCAGCAGGCTTTCTGGCCTGCTTGCCTTTGTTCCAGGACTGGTTAGGTTTCCAGGCCTGCTTAGATTGAGCAAAAGTTCCCTCTTGTTTTGAAGCGGAGGAAGTTGATGCTGCACCTGCCTTGAAATTTCGAAAGGCACGAAAATTAGACTGTTTGGCCTTTGCTTTGGCCCTGTCCTGAGGAAGCGTGTGACCCTTACCTCCAGTAATGTCAGCAATGATTTCCTTCAAACCAGGCCCGAATAAGGTCTGCCCCTTGAAAGGAATGTTGAGTAATTTAGACTTCGAAGTCACGTCAGCTGACCAGGATTTTTAGTACACATTCTCCTATGGGGCTCCACCATGGCTTTCAAACATAATGAACAAGTAGTTTCCTCTGTGTCAGACATGTTTAAACAGACTAGCAATGAGACTAGCAAGCTTGGAAAACACTTTAAACAAGTTTACAAGCAATATAAAAAACGTTACTGCACCTTTAAGAAACACAAATTTTGTCAAAATTTGAAATAACAGTAAAAAAAGGCAGTTACACTAACAAAATTTTACAGTGTATGTAACAAGTTAGCAGAGCATTGCACCCACTTGCAAATGGATGATTAACCCCTTAATACCCAAAACTGAATAATAAAAGACAAAAAAGTTTGTTTTTTTTGTTTGTTAAACAGTCACAACAACTGCCACAGCTCTACTGTGGCTTTTTACCTCCCTCAAAAACGACTTTGAAGCCTTTTGAGCCCTCCAGAGATGTCTTGGATCATGCAGAGGGAAGCTGAATGTCTCTGTCAGTATTTTTAGCTGCACAGAAAAGCACTAAAATAGGCCCCTCCCACTCATATTACAACAGTGGAAAGCCTAAGGAAACTGTTACTAGGCAAAATTCAAGCCAGCCATGTGGAAAAAAACTAGGCCCCAATAAGTTTTATCACCTAATACATATAAAAACGATTAAACATGCCAGCAAACGTTTTATATTACATTTTTATAAGAGTATGTATCTCTATTAATAAGCCTGATACCAGTCGCTATCACTGCATTTAAGGCTTTGCTTACATTAGTTTGGTATCAGCAGCATTTTCTAGCAAATTCCATCCCTAGAAAAATATTCACTGCACATACCTTATTGCAGGAAAACCTGCACGCCATTCCCTCTCTGAAATTACCTCACTCCTCAGAATATGTGAGAACAGCCATAGATCTTAGTTACTTCTGCTAAGATCATAGAAAACGCAGGCAGATTCTTCTTCTAAATACTGCCTGAGATAAACAGCACACTCCGGTACCATTTAAAAATAAACTTTTTATTGAAGAATAAACTAAGTATAAAACACCACACTCCTCTTACGACCTCCATCTTGGTTGAGGCTTGCAAGAGAATGACTGGATATGACAGTTAGGGGAGGAGCTATATAGCAGCTCTGCTGTGGGTGATCCTCTTGCAACTTCCTGTTGGGAAGGAGAATATCCCACAAGTAATGGATGATCCATGGACTGGATACACTTAACAAGAGAAATTATTTTGTTTGGTCCTCATCTTATTCGTCTTATCCTGAGGAAGGGCATGGCCTTTCCCTCCAATAATGTCTGAAATGATCTCTTTCAGTTCAGGCCAGAATAGGGTCTTACCCTTAAAAAGGATGGCTAAAAGCTTAGCTTTTGATGACACATCAGCAGACCAGGACTTAAGCCATAACGCTCTGCACGCTAAAATAGCAAAACCAGAATTCTTCGCGGCCAATTTAGCCAATTGAAAAGCGGCATCTGTAATGAAAGAATTAGCTAGCTTGAGAGCCCTAATTCTATCCAGAATATCCTCTAATGGAGTCTCAACCTGAAGAGCCTCTTCCAGAGCCTGGAACCAAAAGGACGCTGCAGTAGTTACAGGAACTATGCACGCTATAGGTTGGAGAAGAAAACCTTGATGAACAAATATTTTCTTCAGGAGACCCTCTAATTTTTTATCCATAGGATCTTTGAAAGCACAACTGTCCTCAATAGGTATAGTTGTATGCTTAGCCAGGGTAGAAATAGCTCCCTCCACCTTAGGGACCGTCTGCCACAAGTTCCGCATGGTGTCTGATATGGGAAACATTTTCTTAGAAGTAGGAGGGGGAGCGAACGGAATACCTGGTCTATCCAACTCCTTAGTAACAATTTCCGAAATCCTCTTAGGGACCGGAAAAACATCAGTGTAGGCAGGAACCTCTAGGAATTTGTCAAATTTACACAATTTCTCTGGAACTACAATAGGGTCACAATCATCCAGAGTTGCTAAAACCTCCCTGAGCAATAAGCGGAGGTGTTCTAGTTTAAATTTAAAAGCCGTCATATCTGAATCTGTCTGAGGGAACATATTTCCTAAGTCAGAAATCTCTCCCTAAGCCAGCAAATCCCTCACTTCAGAACATTGTGAGGTTACATCGGATATAGCTAATAAAGCGTCAGAGGGCTCAGCGTTTGTTCTCACACCAGACCTGCTGCGCTTCCCTTGCAACCCCGGCAGCTTAGATAAAACCTCAGTGAGGGTAGTATTCATAACTGCGGCCATATCTTACAAGGTGAAAGAATTAGACGCACTAGAAGTACTTGGCGTCGCTTGTGCGGGCGTTAACAGTTGTGGCACTTGGGGAGAATTAGATGGCATAACCCGATTCTCTTTTGACTGAGAATCATCCTGCGACATACTTTTAGTAGCTAAAATATGCTCTTTACAATTTATTGCCCTTTCAGTGCATGAGGGACACATACTAAGTGGAGGTTCCACAATGGCTTCTAAACATATTAAACATTGACTTTCCTCAATGTCAGACATGTTGAAGAGGCTAGTAATGACTTCAAACAAGCATGAAAACACTTTTAGTGAAAAAAATAATCTTAAAAAACGGTACTGCGCCTTTAAGAGAAAAAAAGCATACACGTTCTGCAAAACAGCCTAAACATGCACCAAATTTTTCAAAATTTTGTATGTGGACACACTATAGGTAGTTAAGATTGCACCTCAAATTTTTTTAACAATTAACCCCTTAATTTCCAAACCGGATCGAAAATAGGCCCAGATCCGGAAAAAAAAACTCAGCACCTTGCCACAGCCCTGCTGTGGCCCTACCTGCCCTCAGGGATCAAAAGTGTGGGATAAAAGCTTTGATTTGGCCCAAAACATACACCAGGGCCCTCAGGAGTTAGAGCTTGCTGTTTGCTGACAAACTAACTAACCCGATGTTTCCTCAGCCTTAAAGCACCGCACCAGAGCGGTTATAACTAGCCATGTGGGTTTTAAGACCCGAATATAAGCCATTTGAAATAAGCCATGTGTGCCCTAATAAAGTTGCCCAAAACGTTTATTGTCCCACAAAAACATTAAAGAACTCCCATCCAAAAAAACGTTTGTTCACAAACATTTGCCTTCAGTGTCAACCATATATGTAATTGGCCCCATATGCAAGCTAAGTAATGCCCTTCTTTTAGCTCTAGGATTAATAATGTCAGCCTTTCTGAAATACACAGTCTCGCCAGAAAAAAATATGACTGAACATACCTCATTGCTGCATAGCATGAAACCGTCCCTCACACTGAAGTTTCCTGTACTCCTCAGCCTCTGTGGGAAAAGCAAATGGACCTTAGTTACAAATGCTAAGATCATCATCCTCCAAGGCAGCAGTCTTCATCCATCTGCTGCCTGAGAGTAAATAGTACAAACCGGTACCATTTAAAATAAACTCTTGATTGAAGAAATTAAAAACTAACATTTTATCACCTCTTTCACTTTACCCTTCCTAGTACTTAGAGTAGGCAAAGAGAATGACTAGAGGGTGGAGCTAAGGGAGGAGCTATATAGACAGCTCTGCTGTGGTGCTCTTTGCCACTTCCTGTAGGGAAGGATAATATCCCACAAGTAAAGGATGAATTCGTGGACTCGTCTTACCTTTATAAAAGAAATAGGTGAAAACAGAAGCCGGCAGGACTTTCCTACCAAAGGCTGCTTCCAAAGAAGCTAAAACATCAAAATGGTAGAATTTAGCGAAAGTATGCAAAGACGACCAAAAAACTGCCTTGCAAAAATGGTAAACAGAAGCCTCATTCTTGAGGGAGGGGCTCTGCCTCTATTGTGGGTTACAGGGCCACCTTTTGAAGTCTTGTCCTACACGGCCGGAAAACGCTCACACCTAAGGACCTTGGGTGGTTTATCCTCGTCCCCGGAACCGCTTAAGGAGAAACCTTTTGTCACGGTTATCCTTTCCTGGGTGAACTCCTCCATAGTCACTCAGGCACGTGTTAACTCCGGTGCTGCGGCTATTTCATTGACAGTGCTTTTGTATCAAAGCACTCCATTCTTGCTTTGCCTTGGTCCGTTCCGGTTGCTATTGAGGCCATTGATGGCAGGCCCTTCAGCCCACACTCGTTACTCACGAAACTACTCCGTTGTCCATGGCTGTTGGGGCTCTCCATTTTGAAACCCTCCAGTTCTAGGTGATAAACTCTCTGCATTTTCCGGTTGTTCTGGGTTATCCCTGGCTCCCAAAGCACAATCCCAGGCTCGACTGGCGCAGGTCCGAAATTTTGTTGTGGTCCCCGCAATGTATTTCCACTTGTCTTCGGAAACAAGTCTTGTGCACTTCTTCGGTATCTCAATTGCCAGAGGAGTACCGAGAGTTCCTAGACGTGTTTGACAAGGTGCGTGCCGGTACGTTGCCTCCTCACCGGTCTTACCATTGTGCCATAGACCTGCAACCCGGAGCCATTCCTCCTCGGGGCAGGGTGTACCCTCTGTCTGTTGCAGAGAATTGTGCTATGGAGGAGTATGTTGCCAATGCTCTGTCGCAGGGAATCATCCGCAAATCCTGCTCTCCTGCAGGGGCTGGCTTCTTCTTTGTGAAGAAAAAGGATGGCGAGTTAAGACCATGTATCGATTATAGGGGTCTTAATCATCTTACCATTAAGAATGCTTACCCTATTCCGCTCATTACGGAACTCTTTGACTGCCTCAAGGGAGCTTCGGTCTTTACTAAACTTGATTTGAGAGGAGCGTACAATTTCGTTAGGATTAAGGAGGGTCACGAATGGAAAACAGCATTTAACACCAGGAGCGGGCATTATGAGCATCTTGTAATGCCGTTTGGCCTATGTAATGCTCCTGCTGTTTTTCAGGAATTTATTAATGATGTCCTACGAGATATGTTGCAACAGTGTGTTGTGGTGTACTTAGACGACATCCTCATACACTCACCCACACTTGAGGCTCATCGCTCTGATGTTACACAGGTTCTTCAGAGACTACGTGAGAATGGCCTGCTTTGTAAACTCGAGAAATGCGAGTTCCATCAGACTCAAGTAACCTTCCTAGGTTATGTTATCTCCGTTGCAGGGTTCTCCATGGATCCTGAAAAGTTATCTGCAGTGGCCTCGCCCAGTTGGTGTTCGGTCTATTCAACGTTTTTTGGGGTTTGCCAATTACTATAGAAAGTTTATTAAAAACTTTTCTTCCTTGGTCAAACCTATCACAGACATGACCCGCAAAGAGAATGATCCACTCCATTGGTAACCTACTGCCATTAAGGCCTTTGATAGTCTTAAGACTGCCTTTGCTGCCGCTCCAGTTCTGACTCATCCTAACCCTGTCCTGCCTTTCGTTCTTGAGGTTGATGCGTCCGAGACTGGAGTAGATGCCCTCTTGTCTCAACGTCCTACGCCTGACGGTTCCTTGCATCCGTGTGGTTTCTTCTCTAAGAAATTGTCTCCAGCGGAGTGCAATTATGAAATTTGGCGACAGGGAATTACTGGCCATAATTTTGGCACTCAAGGATTGGAGGCATCTTCTCGAGGGTACTAGCGTGCCAGTGCTCATTCTTACTGACCACAAGAATTTAACTATCTGAAGCAAAATGTTTGTCACCCCGACATGCCAGATGGGCGCTATTTTTGTCTCGGTTTAATTATGTGGTCTCCTACCTGCCTGGTAGTAAGAATGTTAGGGCTGATGCCCTCTCTCGACAAAGTCTGTACCTACTCCTGTTATACCTCCTGACCATATTTTGGCTACCATACGTACTAATTTGACTTCGCCCTTGGGGGAGGAGATCCTGGCTGCACAAACCAACGCACTTCCTGAGAAACCTAGTGGTAAGTGTTTTGTTCCTGAGAATCTTCAAACTAAACTTTTGCACACTTACCTCTATTCTGGTGGCCAGGTCTTCATTCTGATATTGCTGCGTATGTTGCCTCCTGTTCAGTTTGTGCACAGAATAAGACTCCTCAACGTCTTCCTGTGGGTCTTCTTCAACCTATTGCTAATGGTGAGCGTCCTTGGACACATCTTTCCATGGACTTCATTGTCGAGCTCCCTGTTTCCAATAGCAATACGGTAATCCTTATGGTGGTTGACCGTTTTTCTAAAATGTCACATTGCATTCCCTTGATGAAGCTGCCTACCGCTCAGGAGCTTGCTTCGATTTTTGTCCCGGGAGGTCTTCCGTTTACATGGGTTACCCAAGGAGATAGTGTCGGACCGCGGGTAGCCAGTTTGTCTCCAGATTTTGGCGTTCCTTTTGTGCTCTCAATCCAATGGGGCTGCGGAACGGTCTAATCAAGGTCTGGAACAGTTCCTCCATTGCCATGTCTCAGATAACCACAATAATTGGTCTGAACTGTTACCTTGGGCAGAGTTTGCTCGTAATAGTGCTATTAATGCTTCTTCCAAGTTATCCCCGTTCATGGCGAATTATGGGTTTCAACCATCCTTGTTGCCCAATTCATTCATGTCTCAGGGTATTCCGGCTTTGGAGGAGCATCTCCAGCAACTCCATTCCACGTGGGTGCAGATTCAGGATTGCCTTCATCGTTCTATGCAGCGCTAAATGTTCCAGGCTGATCGTAGGAGTCTGCCCGCACCTTCCTACCAGGTTGGTGAGAGAGTTTGGCTGTCCTCCTGCAACTTGAACCTTCGTGTGCCTTCCAATAAATTGGCTCCCCATTATGTTGGTCCTTTTCGAATACTCCGACAGGTTAATCCTGTGGCCTACTCTCTTGACCTTCCTCCTGCTATGCGCATCTCCAATGTTTTTCATGTCTCCCTCTTGAAACCATTGGTTTGTAATTGGTTTACCCCTGTGTTGCCTCGTCCCCGTCCTATCTTTGTTGACAACCATGAGGAGTATGAGGTCAGCAGCATTATTGACTCTTGTATGTCCAGGGGCCGTGTACAGTATTTGGTTCACTGAAGGGGCTACAGTCCGGAGGAGCGTTCTTGGGTTCCCTCCTCTGATGTTCATGCTCCCGCCCTCCTCCGTGCCTTCCATGCCCATTTCCCCAACAAACCTTTTGTCCTCCTGCGGGGGAGGGGTCGTTGAGGGGAGGGTACTGTCAGGGTTTTTTCCCTGTTTGCCATGTGCTGCTGACAGCCATTTTACTCACCTCTCTTCCTGACTATGATGCATTGTGGGGGATGCTGCTCATTTCCTACACTTCCTTTTATGGCCAGACTGGTGTGCATCATCCATGTGAGACAGGATGCAGTCTCAGAATTGTGTTGTCATCACTTATTATTCAAAGGGCCTCTGTTCAGTATGCTTTGCCTTTGCGTTGTCTCAGACCGGTTTGTGAGAGTTCCTGTGTATTACCTGGCTGCCTGACGTCCTTCCTGGTTCCTGACCCCTGGCTTGTTCCTAACTCTGTTGTTTTTCTTGTTCCTGATTCCGGCTCGTCTAACTATTCGCTTTGGCTCCTGACTCGGCTCGTCTGACTACCAGCTCGTTTGACTCCTGGCTTCTTTTTTGACTTGTGGACTTTTTATTATTTTTTGCCATTAATAAAAAGGTGTGATTATTTTTGCACTTCTCGTCTCAGTCTGATTCCTGGCACCCTGACAAGATCAAAGGTCAGACACCCAACTAGGCAAGAAAATGTCTAACAGAACAAGAGCCTTCCAGGACAAAAGCTGAGGGATTCAGTCATGCAAATAAGGGAGGTTGTAGCACACTTAGAACCAAATTAGGACTCTAAGGAAGGAGTGGCTGGACAACTGACAGGTTTGAGTCTTAAATAAACAAAGGACCGAATATCGAAAATATTGAATTTTAAAAAGTTAAGCAATTTTATCATACATAGCAGGATAGGACAGAAATGTGACCTTTAGAGAGCTAGCTGGAAAACATTTCTCTAAACAGTCTGAGAAATTCTAGGATCCTTTATCCACACACTATGTTAAACAAGTTTTTGATATGCATGGTCACAGATTTTATAGCTTGAATCAAGGTTTCAATCACCTTGTACGTCAACCCTCTATTTGACAAAATAAGGCCTCATGATTTTAGGTTGTGAGGGATTAACATTTTCTGTGTGTGTTATTTTGTTTGTTTTTTAAGAAGAGCATTCCCTGTGTTTATCCTTACAAAACAGACCCGTCCCCCATCATAGTTTCCCTTGAGCAAACTTAACTGCATACATCCAGAGTCAATTTAGGATACCAACAGCCTATTCCATGAGGCAAAGATGTCAACACAGGGTGACAAAAAACGTGACCCTTAGGTCAATTAGAGTTGAAACACTAGGATATCTTAAATCACTTATATTACTGACATGTTATGTTTGGTATCAAAATAATCATCATGTCACAATGGGATTGCTTATAAGGGTATATATACTGGATATATATATCTAAAAAGACAAGTTATCCTATCATTTCAGCCAGGTTTTGCAATGTGGTTTATGGTGTGCCATAAAAAATGGGTTGCCACCTTCCTTGTTCACTCTGGAAGAGGCCTGGTCTGAAGCCTGGCATCATGAAATAAATCAGGTAAGCATAAATTATGTTTTTTCTGGTGTTAAGAGTCAACAATCATTCCTGGTAATTACACGACCTGCCACCTAGAGCTCTATATATCCCCGCCCACCATTATGGTAGCTAGTCTTGACATATAGCCAAGTAAAAGGGAGAGCAAAAAATATAGGGGGGGGGGGAGATATGTCAAAAAAAAAAAAAGAAGAAACAACCATCACCAAAATATAACAGGGTGTGGTCTTGTGGTCTTTTACCACCATCAAACAATTTATCAGGTTATTATAATCATCAGGTATTTGTATAGCGCTGCAGAATCTGTTGGTGCTCTACACATAGGCGGTATGCAAGATAACATTTATTGGGATCAAATGGGTAGAAGGCCCTACCGAGAGTTGCACTGTTGTAGTCGGCTCTTTTGCGGTTGATCTACAAACAGCTGGGCTCATAGGTTTACATGCTAAGGGATTCAAGGAGATAGCAATGGCATTAGGAAAGGTTAGTATAGGTTGTATGCATTCCTGAATAGTACAGTCTTTAGGGAGCGCTTGAAGATTTAAGCATAAATTATGTTTTCTTTTGTAAAAGTGGTAAGAGTCAACAAGCTATTACTCCTCAATACCAAAGCTGTGGAGCATCCACAAGTAATGAAAAAATAAGGTGGGATAAAAAAAAATTATAATCTTTTTCCCCCCCATACGAAAACTAAATCCACAACCCTCCAAATAAAATTTTTATTATTAATGCACTTAAAATAACAAACGGGGAAAAATAAGCTGAAACCCCAGCCTGAAGGACTTGTCTTTCCTACCAAAATCTGCCACAGAAGAAGCAATCAAAATGGTAGTATTTATTAAAAGTATGCAAAAAGAACACCAAGTAATTGCCTTGCAAATTTGGTCAAGAAGTAGCCATTGATCTGATAGAATGAGCGGTATTCCGTGGAGTTTGACCCATCTACAAGTAAGTGTCATGAATGAAAAACTTCAACCTAGAAGCCAAGGACACAGCAGAAGCATCCTGTCTATGCTTAGAACCAATAAGGTTTGTTCGAAATCCTTAGAAGCATGAACATAAAAGTTCAAGGCTCTAAACACATTCAGAATGTAAAGAAGCCACTCTCAAATATTCCTAGGATTAGGACATAAAGAAGGGACAACAATTTCTCAACCTAAATTACCAGAAGACGCAACCTTCCTGATGAAAAATAAGGTAGAGAATCACAGGAAAAAAACAGAAACTCTTCTAGCAGAAGAAATAGCCAGAAGAAACAAAACTTTCCAGGAAAGAAACTTAATGTCCACCTAATGCATAGACTCAACTGGAGGCGCCTGAAGAACTTTAAAAAAACAAAAACAAGATCCAAGGAAGAGAAATCTGTTTAATAACCGGCTAAACACGAACCAAAGCCTGAAAAAAACATGAATGACATGAAGATTAGAAATCTTCCTATGAGACAGAACTGAAAGAGCAGAAATTAGACCTTACAAAGAACTAAGCAGATAAATCCTTATCCAACCCATATTGCAAAAATTGAAAAATCCTAGAAATTTTGAAAGAATGCCAAGAAAATAAGACACCAAGTAATAAAAGTTTTTCTAAACATTATAATTTTTTTTCCTAGTAAGTAGATTTCAAGCCTCAAACAGGGTCTCAATCACAGAAACTGAGGCACCCATTCAATCTCCATGCCATCAAGCTTAGAGATGTCAGATCCGGAAGGAAAAATTGACCTCGACACAGAAGATCAGGCCTTAAAAAAAAAAAAAGAAGAAGAGGCCAAGAAGGACAGCTGGACATCTTGACCACATCTTGACCACATCCACTTAACAAAAACTCTACGAGCAATCAGATTTAATGATGAATTCTCTTGCCTGGTTTTGGAAATTAGTCTGGAAAAACAAAACCAGAGGATGAAAATAGTTGAAAAAATCAAGGAGCTATAAGAGCATCCACAAATTCTGTCAAGGATCCCTGGAGCTCGCAAAATACCTGAGAAGTTAGTTGTCTAGCAGAAAAGCCATCAGATCTATCTCCAGTAGACCCCTAAGATTCACAATCTGAATGAATACCTATGGATGAAGGAACTAGCAATTGAGAAAAACTGCTTCCCAATTATTCACCCCCAGAAAGTGGACTGCAGAAATTAGACAGCAATTGGATTCTGCCCAAGAAAGAACCTGAGATATATCAAAGGGTGGGGGTGGGGGGTAAGACACTGCTGTGACATTATCTGACTAAAAAGGAGGAAAGATTCCCTTTACAACAGGGCTAAACTTAACAGCTCTGTAAATTGCACAGAGTTCGAAAAATTCATGGTCAACCTTGCCCCCAAGGAACCCAAACTCTTTGCGCCGACAGAGACCCCACAAAGCGAAGGGAGAAAGTAAAATCGCATACAGCTGTGGGTGTGCACTCTGAAACGGGTGAGTAAGTCTTACAAGCCCAAGACGTTTCAAATACAGCAGCACTGAAGTGCATCAAAATAGAACAGTTTGCTGGCTGCCTCTAATTTTAATGTTTTAATAAAAGTTATTTTTTATTACTATTTTGTGAGCTTCAGTGCTGCCGTTTGTTGATTGTTTTAATCACTGGGACTCAGGGACACTGGGACAGATGCGACTCTTGTGTGTCCAGAACTGGTAAGCTCTAATGACACATTGTCCCTGACAGGACATTAGTAGCTAAAGGATTTGGGTAAGTACAACCTGCAGAGCCTATGGCACGTGTATATCTTGCTTGGTTAGCAGACAGAGGTCTACTAAATGTGAGGCTATCTGACAATATTCCTAATGATGTATTACAGGGAACTGACCTGGGAATATGCCTGACAATGAAACCTGTGTTCTAGTTACATTAGATATGGGCCCTGATGTGCAAAAAAAAAAAAAAAAAGGCTCAGCGACCTACTGAATTGGATGGAAGACAGAGTACAAGTGTGCAAAATGCCGTACCTAAACTGGGGGTGTTCGTGCTGAAATGTGAGAGTACTGTGACTGGGAGAGAGAAACAAATAACAGCAAGAACTCAGCTGATGCCAGAACTATTGGGATTTTCAGTACCAAATGTAAAGGGAAAGACGGACTGGGCATAAGGGCAGATGGATGTGTGTGTCTGTCTGTGCCAGATCCAGTGGGATCTGCAGTACTGAGTAAAAATTTAAGGGGTGAGAATGACTGGGAGATAGGGTAGATGGATGATGTTCTGCCAGACTCACACAGCACATAAAGAGGAGTTCCAGCCACCAAATTCTCTTAAACATAATTTATGCTTACCTGATAAATTAATTTCTTCCATGGTGGTGAGAGTGCACAATCCATTACTCCTGGGAATTAAATCATCTTTACCACTAGGAGGCAAAGATTTGCAAACCCAAAATGAGCTATAAAACCCTCCCACCTCACACATACCTCAATGTTTATCCAAGCAAAGTGAGGTAAGAAAAGGGAATAAAAGCCATAAAAGGACCAGGGGAAAAAGATGTGCTAAAGAAAAATTAACCCCAAAAAAACATAAGGGTGGGGTCTTGTGGTCTCTTACCACCATGAAAGAAATTAATTTATTATCAGGTAAGCATAAAATGTTTTAAATGTCATACAGGTGGTGAGTCCACGATGCATTACTACTGGGAACTAATACCCAAGCTGTGAAGTCCATGAGTAATAACAAAGGTAAGGATTTAATAATTTTTTTCTCTGAAAAAATAAATCCACAACCCCAATAATAAAAAAGAAATGATTGCACTTAAAATAAATCAAAAAGACAGCTACCTGAAGAAAGTTTGCTTCAGAAGAAGCAAAATCATCAAAATGGTAGAATTTTGTAAAAGTATGCAAAGGTGACCAAGTAGCTGCCTTGCAAATCTGGTCAAATAAAGCCTCATTCTTGAAAGCCCAAGAAGTGGCAACTGACCTACTAGAAAGAGCAGTAAACTGTTACAGTGGAGGCTGACCTGCCTCAAAGTAAGCCTTGTGAATCAAAAGTTCCAACCAAGAGGCAAAAGAAAAAGCAGCAACTTTCTAACCTTTCCTAGGACCAGGAAAATAAATTAACTAAACTAGAAGTTTGTCTAAAATCCTTAGTAGCATCAATGTAATAGTATGCCCTAAAAAAGTCCAAAGAATGCACCGACCTCTTGGAAGCATTCTTAGGATTGGGACACAAAAGGAGGAACAACAATCTCTACACTAAAGTTGTCTGAAGAAATAATCCAAGGCAAAAAGTAAAAAGAAGTCCATAAAACTGCCTTATCCTGATGAGAGTACCATAAGAAAGAGCAGAAACCCTTCAAATAGAATATATAGCCAAAGGAAATAACACATTGACAGAAAGTTTAATATCGACCTTATGCATAGGTTCAAAAGGAGGAGCCTGCAAAACCCTTAACACTAAGTTAACATTCCATGGAGAATTTCGCTTGATTAGAGGTTTAATACGGACCAGAGCCTGAACAAAACCATGAAACATCAGAAAGATTGGCAAAAAGATTGCATGGAGTTCTAGAACAGTTTTAGGTGACCTCTCCTCCCGAAGATACCAAACTCCATGTGCTCTAAAGGACCCCCTAAACAGCTCCCCAACCTGAGAGATTTGCATCTGTAGTGATGATCATAGTCCAGGTAGTATGAGCAAAAGAAGCCCCCTGAATAATAATCTGAGGATTCAGCCACCAAATCAGAGATGGACTTGTATTGGGATCCAAAAATATCCTTTGAGACTGATGAGTAAAGTCTCTGCACCATTGACAAACCTTACAAAGTATAAGAGGTGTCATGTGAAAATGAGCAAACAAAATTGCATCTGAGGGACCTATAACTTCCATACAAAGAGCAACCAAGGGGAAAGAGATGTTTCAGACAAGTTGACACCAACTTTACCCTTCTCTGCTCTGCTAGAGAAAGCCTCATGGAGATTGAATCTTATTTGAAATCCCAAGAGTTACCTTTGATTGAGGAATCAAATAACTTTTTGGAGAATTTACGTGAAATTCTGCTAAAGGAAGAGAGACTGAGCTAGAACCAAGATATCGAACAGGTATGGAAACACTGCCATAACCTGAGTTCGGATCACAGACAAAAGGGCACCCAGAACCTTTGTGAATATTCTTGAAGCTGTAGCCAGACCAAATGGTAGAGCAACAAACTGAAAATCCTTGTCCAAAAAAGGCAAACAACAGAAACTGGAAATTATCTACAGTATGTGAATGGGAATATGAAGGTAAGCATCCTTTATATCTAAGAGGGCGCCACATAGCGTGATATTGTTGGCTCAAAGTCCAAATGGGTAATTATTATCGTCGCTTACCGGAGAACGATGCACCGTATTGTAACCGGTGCTGACAGGCAGGCTAACACTTTCAGTGGTTAGCACACTGGGTGGCCTCCGGCAGGTTGTACACAGCTGGTACTCAGCGTTCACTTGATTGGTGTGCGTCTGTGCAGCTAGCGAGTCAGACACTGTGGTGGATCAGACAATTTCAAACCTTTGTCAGGGAGGAAGCACTGCAGTAGATCGAACACTTTGACACCTTAACCAGGAAGGCTCGAAAGAGAACAGAGGACAACTTCCGTATATAAAATAAATGAATTTTATTCCATACAAACTGCTACGCGTTTCTAGACCTACACCGGTCTTTTCATCAGGCATACAAACAATGGATACAAATTTCTTAAAATAACAATCTTATATACAATTAAAAACGGAAGTTGTCATAGTTTTCAGCAACAACCAATGGGCTGAAGATGGATACTCTGTATCCCATTTGTGCTAATTAGGCTTGGTCACCTGTAAACATCATTAACCTTTGCATTATAAATCCTAAAAAACCCATAAGTATAAATGAATGAAAATAAAACCATTTTTACAACAGTTTAAAGGGTCTCATCACAATCTGCTACAATTATCGCTAATGTTTTGGAGTAAACCTACATAAACATTTGCAATATAATGTGTGATTCGCATATCTAAATAAAAGATAAATAAAAAGTAAAACAATTTCTAACAAATTAGGACAATTTAAAGGGTCTCATCACAATTTGCTACAATTAACACTGAAGTGTTGGAGTAAGCCTCCATAAACATTTGCAATAAAATGTGTGATTCGCATATCTAAATGAAAGATAAATAGTATATGATTTTGTTTGGACCGAGTTTATCTTCGTATCAAACATGAGTTAAATTGAAATTTAAAATTGTAAAACAACCACTGACTGAATGACTCATGTTTAATCACTTCAGAAGTGTTTTGCTTTAGTCTTATTCTGAAACAATAATAATAATAACATAACATGAAAAGAGCTGGTGTATGTGTGAGTGTATGTAAAAAGTGTGATGTGTGTTATATCTAAATTAGAAATGTTATTTTAAACAAACAAATGCAGTGATGTGTATGTGTATATGTGTAAGTGAAGTGTATACCCAACTAAAATTGGTTTTTTGAATGGTGTATAGAAAAAGGTGATTACCAATATTGTAATATATAGATCGTGTTCTATTAATTCAACATTCGATTTTGTATGATACACTCAATCTTATAGTGTAATGAAATTAATAACTAAAATGTAGTGCAACCCCCAACTGTGGATGGTAATACACAGAGGTTTTTTGGATGCAACTGCTATAAAATGAACAACCATGTTCATAAAACAACTAGTGTTTCATAAAAAAACTAGTATTTTATTTATATGTATGTATATAATCGAACACATCTTTAGTGAATGGTTATATCGTAGACCATTCATTGTTTTGCTTATTTTATTATTTGGTTGAATTTAATCCTATGATGTCTAAACTTTTGTGATCAAAGTCAGCGGATGAAAATCTCTTATGTTTCATTCTTTTATTTGGAGAATTAATTTTAATTGGTATTTACAAGTTTATAAAAATATAGTGTGTCTGATATGGCTAGTAAGCCGTAATTAATCATACAGTGATAATGTCCAATAGGATTGTTATTAGTGAAATAATAATATTATTAATGTTTTACTTATGTTGTTTTGTGAAATGTGTTATTGATATTTGTGAAAAAAAAACATAATTTATGCTTACCTGATAAATTCCTTTCTTCTGTTGTGTGATCAGTCCACGGGTCATCATTACTTCTGGGATATTATCTGCTCCCCTACAGGAAGTGCAAGAGGATTCACCCAGCAGAGTTGCTATATAGCTCCTCCCCTCTACGTCACCTCCAGTCATTCGACCAAAGACCAACGAGAAAGGAGAAGCCAAGGGTGTAGTGGTGACTGAATTATAATTTAAAAAATATTTACCTGCCTTAAAAAACAGGGCGGGCCGTGGACTGATCACACAACAGAAGAAAGGAATTTATCAGGTAAGCATAAATTATGTTTTCTTCTGTTATGTGTGATCAGTCCACGGGTCATCATTACTTCTGGGATACCAATACCAAAGCAAAAGTACACGGATGACGGGAGGGATAGGCAGGCTCATTATACAGAAGGAACCACTGCCTGAAGAACCTTTCTCCCAAAAATAGCCTCCGAAGAAGCAAAAGTGTCAAATTTGTAAAATTTGGAAAAAGTATGAAGCGAAGACCAAGTTGCAGCCTTGCAAATCTGTTCAACAGAGGCCTCATTCTTAAAGGCCCAAGTGGAAGCCACAGCTCTAGTGGAATGAGCTGTAATTCTTTCAGGAGGCTGCTGTCCAGCAGTCTCATAGGCTAAACGTATTATGCTACGAAGCCAAAAAGAGAGAGAGGTAGCAGAAGCTTTTTGACCTCTCCTCTGTCCAGAATAAACGACAAACAGGGAAGAAGTTTGGCGAAAAACCTTTAGTTGCCTGCAAGTAGAACTTGAGGGCACGAACTACATCCAGATTGTGTAGAAGACGTTCCTTCTTTGAAGAAGGATTTGGACACAAGGATGGAACAACAATCTCTTGATTGATATTCCTGTTAGAAACAACCTTAGGTAAGAACCCAGGTTTAGTACGCAGAACTACCTTGTCTGAGTGAAAGATCAGATAAGGAGAATCACAATGTAGGGCTGATAACTCAGAGACTCTTCGAGCCGAGGAAATAGCCATTAAAAATAGAACTTTCCAAGATAACAATTTTATATCAATGGAATGAAGGGGTTCAAACGGAACACCCTGTAAAACGTTAAGAACTAAGTTTAAACTCCATGGCGGAGCAACAGTTTTAAACACAGGCTTGATCCTAGCTAAAGCCTGACAAAAGGCCTGGATGTCTGAATTTTCTGACAGACGCCTGTGTAACAAGATGGACAGAGCTGAGATCTGTCCCTTTAATGAGCTAGCCGATAAACCCTTTTCTAAACCTTCTTGTAGAAAAGACAATATCCTAGGAATCCTAACCTTACTCCAGGAGTAATCTTTGGATTCACACCAGTATAGGTATTTACGCCATATTTTATGGTAAATCTTTCTGGTAACAGGCTTCCTAGCCTGTATCAGGGTATCAATAACCGACTCAGAAAAACCACGTTTTGATAAAATCAAGCGTTCAATTTCCAAGCAGTCAGCTTCAGAGAAGTTAGACTTTGATGTTTGAATGGACCCTGAATCAGAAGGTCCTGTCTTAGAGGTAGAGACCAAGGCGGACAGGATGACATGTCCACTAGATCTGCATACCAAGTCCTGCGCGGCCATGCAGGCGCTATTAGAATCACTGATGCTCTCTCCTGTTTGATTTTGGCAATCAATCGAGGAAGCAGCGGGAAGGGTGGAAACACATAAGCCATCCTGAAGTTCCAAGGTGCTGTCAAAGCATCTATCAGAACCGCTCCCGGATCCCTGGATCTGGATCCGTAGCGAGGAAGTTTGGCGTTCTGGCGAGACGCCATGAGATCTATCTCTGGTTTGCCCCAACGTCGAAGTATTTGGGCAAAGACCTCCGGATGAAGTTCCCACTCCCCCGGATGAAGAGTCTGGCGACTCAAGAAATCCGCCTCCCAGTTCTCCACTCCCGGGATGTGGATTGCTGACAGGTGGCAAGAGTGAGACTCTGCCCAGCGAATTATCTTTGATACTTCTATCATTGCTAGGGAGCTTCTTGTCCCTCCCTGATGGTTGATGTAAGCTACAGTCGTGATGTTGTCCGACTGAAACCTGATGAACCCCCGAGTCTTTAACTGGGGCCAAGCTAGAAGGGCATTGAGAACTGCTCTCAATTCCAGAATGTTTATTGGCAGGAGACTTTCCTCCTGACTCCATTGTCCCTGAGCCTTCAGAGAATTCCAGACAGCGCCCCAACCTAGAAGGCTGGCGTCTGTTGTTACGATTGTCCAGTCCGGCCTGCTGAACGGCATCCCCCTGGACAGATGTGGCCGAGAAAGCCACCATAGAAGAGAGTTTCTGGTCTCTTGATCCAGATTCAGAGTGGGGGACAAATCTGAGTAATCCCCATTCCACTGACTCAGCATGCACAATTGCAGCGGTCTGAGATGTAGGCGTGCAAAGGGTACTATGTCCATTGCTGCTACCATTAAGCCGATCACCTCCATGCATTGAGCTACTGACGGGAGTTGAATGGAATGAAGGACACGGCATGCATTTAGAAGCTTTGTTAATCTGTCTTCTGTCAGATAAATCTTCATTTCTACAGAATCTATAAGAGTCCCCAAGAATGGAACTCTTGTGAGAGGCAAGAGAGAACTCTTCTTTTCGTTCACTTTCCATCCATTCGACCTTAGAAATGCCAGAACTAACTCTGTATGAGACTTGGCAGTTTGAAAGCTTGAAGCCTGTATCAGAATGTCGTCTAGGTACGGAGCTACCGAAATTCCTCGCGGTCTCAGAACCGCTAGAAGGGCACCCAGAACCTTTGTGAAGATTCTTGGAGCCGTAGCCAATCCGAATGGAAGGGCTACAAACTGGTAATGCCTGTCTAAGAAGGCAAACCTTAGATACCGGTAATGATCTTTGTGAATCGGTATGTGAAGGTAAGCATCCTTTAAATCCACTGTGGTCATGTACTGACCCTTTTGGATCATGGGTAAGATTGTCCGAATAGTTTCCATTTTGAACGATGGAACTCTTAGGAATTTGTTTAGGATCTTTAAATCCAAGATTGGCCTGAAAGTTCCCTCTTTTTTGGGAACCACAAACAGGTTTGAGTAAAACCCTTGTCCTTGTTCCGACCGCGGAACCGGATGGATCACTCCCATTAATAATAGATCTTGTACACAGCGTAGAAACGCGTCTTTCTTTATTTGGTTTGTTGACAACCTTGACAGATGAAATCTCCCTCTTGGGGGAGATAATTTGAAGTCTAGAAGGTATCCCTGAGATATGATCTCTAGCGCCCAGGGATCCTGGACATCTCTTGCCCAAGCCTGGGCGAAGAGAGAGAGTCTGCCCCCCACTAGATCCGGTCCCGGATCGGGGGCCCTCGGTTCATGCTGTCTTAGGGGCAGCAGCAGGTTTTCTGGCCTGCTTGCCCTTATTCCAGGACTGGTTAGGTTTCCAGCCTTGTCTGTAACGAGCAACAGCTCCTTCCTGTTTTGGTGCAGTGGAAGTTGATGCTGCACCTGCTTTGAAATTCCGAAAGGGACGAAAATTAGACTGTCTAACCTTAGCTTTGGCTTTGTCTTGAGGTAGAGCGTGGCCCTTACCTCCTGTAATGTCAGCGATAATTTCTTTCAAACCGGGCCCAAATAAAGTTTGCCCCTTGAAAGGTATATTAAGTAATTTGGACTTAGAAGTTACATCAGCCGACCAGGATTTTAGCCACAGCGCCCTACGTGCCTGAATGGCGAATCCTGAATTCTTAGCCGTAAGTTTGGTTAAATGTACTACGGCCTCCGAAATGAATGAATTAGCTAGTTTAAGGACTCTAAGCCTGTCCGCAATGTCGTCCAGCGTAGCGGAACTAAGGTTCTCTTCCAGAGACTCAATCCAAAATGCTGCCGCAGCCGTAATCGGCGCGATGCATGCAAGGGGTTGCAATATAAAACCTTGTTGAACAAACATTTTCTTAAGGTAACCCTCTAATTTTTTATCCATAGGATCTGAAAAAGCACAGCTATCCTCCACCGGGATAGTGGTGCGCTTAGCTAAAGTAGAAACTGCTCCCTCCACCTTAGGGACCGTTTGCCATAAGTCCCGTGTGGTGGCGTCTATTGGAAACATCTTTCTAAATATTGGAGGGGGTGAGAACGGCACACCGGGTCTATCCCACTCCTTAGTAACAATTTCAGTTAATCTCTTAGGTATAGGAAAAACGTCAGTACTCGCCGGTACCGCAAAGTATTTATCCAACCTACACATTTTCTCTGGTATTGCAACAGTGTTACAATCGTTAAGAGCCGCTAAGACCTCCCCTAGTAATACACGGAGGTTTTCCAATTTAAATTTAAAATTTGAAATATCTGAATCCAATCTGCTTGGATCAGAACCGTCACCTACAGAATGAAGCTCTCCGTCCTCATGCTCTGCAAGCTGTGACGCAGTATCAGACATGGCCCTAGAATTATCAGCGCACTCTGTTCTCACCCCAGAGTGATCACGCTTGCCTCTTAGTTCTGGTAACTTAGCCAAAACTTCAGTCATAACAGTAGCCATATCTTGTAATGTTATCTGTAATGGCTGCCCAGATGTACTAGGCGCCATAATATCACGCACCTCCCGGGCGGGAGACGCAGGTACTGACACGTGAGGCGAGTTAGACGGCATAACTCTCCCCTCGCTGTTTGGTGAAATTTGTTCAATTTGTACAGATTGGCTTTTATTTAAAGTAGCATCAATACAGTTAGTACATAAATTTCTATTGGGCTCCACCTTGGCATTGGAACAAATGACACAGGTATCTTCCTCTGAATCAGACATGTTTAACACACTAGCAATAAACATGCAACTTGGTTACAATCTTATTTAACAAAAAACGTACTGTGCCTCAAAGAAGCACTAAACGATTAAATGACAGTTGAAATAATGAACTGAAAAACAGTTATAGCATCACTCTTTAAAAACAACACAACTTGTTAGCAAAGGTTTGTTCCCATTAGTAAAGTAACACTAATTAAATTTTAAACATAAAAATCACAGAGCAACGTTTTAAAACACAGTCACTACATAAGTCTCACAGCTCTGCTGAGAGAATCTACCTCCCTTCAAAGAAGTTTGAAGACCCCTGAGTTCTGTTAGAGATGAACCGGATCATGCAGAAAATACAAGAGTAACTGACTGGAAATTTTTGATGCGTAGCAAAGAGCGCCAAAAACGGCCCCTCCCCCTCACACACAGCAGTGAGAGAGAAACGAAACTGTCATAATCAAAACAAGCAAACTGCCAAGTGGAAAAATAATGCCCAAATATTTATTCACTCAGTACCTCAGAAATGCAAACGATTCTACATTCCAGCAAAAACGTTTAACATGAATTAAATACCTATTAAAAGGTTTAATGTACTTTTACAGAGTAATTCCGGTGAAATACCATCCCCAGAATACTGAAGTGTAGAGTATACATACATGTCATTATAACGGTATGGCAGGATTTTCTCATCAATTCCATTCAGAAAATAAAAACTGCTACATACCTCAATGCAGATTCAACTGCCCGCTGTCCCCTGATCTGAAGCTTTTACCTCCCTCAGATGGCCGAGAAACAGCAATATGATCTTAACTACTCCGGTTAAAATCATAAGAAAAACTCTGGTAGATTCTTCTTCAAACTCTGCCAGAGAAGTAATAACACGCTCCGGTGCTATTGTAAAATAACAAACTTTTGATTGAAGTTATAAAAACTAAGTATAATCACCATAGTCCTCTCACACCTCCTATCTAGTCTTTGGGTGCAAGAGAATGACTGGAGGTGACGTAGAGGGGAGGAGCTATATAGCAACTCTGCTGGGTGAATCCTCTTGCACTTCCTGTAGGGGAGCAGATAATATCCCAGAAGTAATGATGACCCGTGGACTGATCACACATAACAGAAGAAATAAAAATTAGTTTATGGATCTATGAAATCAATTTTATATTATAGCGACTGGGTATATGGACTGATTGCAGATGTTGAAATTGTATTGATGTATTTAAGAAGACCCGTATATAAACGTTATTAAGACTGGTTCAGTGTACTGTGTGAGTGTTCAAGCAAACAAATTCTTAAGTTCAGTTATTAGTTGAATGCTGCTAAATCTAAATTTGCATTTAAGCCATCAGGAAAAAGTGTTTTTAACTTAAAAATCCAAAAGGTTTCTCGTTGTCTGAGTTTGTTTGTTCTATTGTAATCTACAGACCTAGGGATAAAATCTATAGGTGTGTATTTGAAAGTGTATGGATTGCCTTGATGTTTGTTTAGGCAATGATTTGGCACACTGTGTTTTACTTTCGTTTTCTTACAGTTTTTACAATTACGTAGGTATTCTCCCCACCTTGTTTTGACTTTTCTACAGGTGCGGCCTACATATTGTAGGCCGCATATACACTCCAATAGGTAAACTACAAAGGAAGAATTGCAGTTGTAAAAGCCCTGAATAGGATATGTGTCACCAGTGGTGTGGGACCTGAAAGATTTGCTGCCATGTTTGATATATTGACAAGAGTTACAACTGGTTTTTCCACATTTGTATGTTCCTTGTAGACCAAATATGCCATTTTTGGTTTGTGTGTTGTTATTGAATCTGTGTTGTACATGTTTGACTATTTTGCTTGGTGCTAGTTTACTTCTCAAGGTGGGTGCCCTCCTGTAAACTATCTTAGGTCTGTCTTGTACAATGTTTTTTAATACCGGATCCCTTTGAATAACATGCCAATGTTTGAGTATTATCTGATTAATTTTTTGAAAACTGTTGTTGTATTGTGTAATGAACATAGTCTCATCTTGGTTAGTTGAACTCTTGATTGTTCTTTTGTTTTTGTTGTTATCGGATAATATCTCATTTCTGTTTAATCTTTTCGTTCTTGTGAGTGCGTTATCTAAAATATGGACTGGGTAATTCCTTTCTATAAATCTATTATAAATAATCTGACTTTGCTCAAGGAAGATGTTATAATCCGAACAATTTCTCCTAATGCGTCTGAACTGACTATACGGTACGTTGTTAATCCAACTTCTGTGATGGTTGCTGTGGTATTCTAAATAGCTGTTACTATCAACATCTTTAAAAAATGTTTTTGATGTGATAGACCAATTAGGACCCCAACTGAGTATCAAATCTAAATATTCTATTGAATCTGGTTGGATGTTAGCTGTGAACGTGATCCCCATGTTGTTATCGTTAAGTTGTGTTATAAAAGTTTCTGCTGCTTCTAAACTGCCACTCCAAATTAGAATGAGGTCGTCTATGTACCGGCCATAGAATACCAGGCTCTCCCCAAGGTTCGCTTGATGTATATGGATCTCCTCAAAAAAACCCATGAAGAGATTCGCGAAACTTGGGGCGAACCTGGTACCCATGGCCGTTCCCTTTATCTGTAAATAATATCGATCCAGATATAAAAAATAATTATGTTGTAAAATGTATTTGATACATTCCAAAATGAATGTTCTTTGGTCCTCAGGTAAAAAGGGATCCTGTTCCAAAAAATGAGATACTGCCAGTATTCCTAAATCGTGAGTGATATTTGAATAAAGTGAACTGACATCACATGTGATCCAAAATTTTTTATCATTAGTGAGAGTGAGATTATGTAATAATTGTAAAAGATGAGTGCTGTCTCTAATGTACGAGGGAAGTGTGGTAACAAATTTTTGTAAAAATTTGTCAATATAAAAGGATAAATTATAAGTCAAATTGCCAATCCCTGCTATGATAGGACGTTACAGATAAAGGGAACGGCCATGGGTACCAGGTTCGCCCCAAGTTTCGCGAATCTCTTCATGGGTTTTTTTGAGGAGATCCATATACATCAAGCGAACCTTGGGGAGAGCCTGGTATTCTATGGCCGGTACATAGACGACCTCATTCTAATTTGGAGTGGCAGTTTAGAAGCAGCAGAAACTTTTATAACACAACTTAACGATAACAACATGGGGATCACGTTCACAGCTAACATCCAACCAGATTCAATAGAATATTTAGATTTGATACTCAGTTGGGGTCCTAATTGGTCTATCACATCAAAAACATTTTTTAAAGATGTTGATAGTAACAGCTATTTAGAATACCACAGCAACCATCACAGAAGTTGGATTAACAACGTACCGTTTAGTCAGTTCAGACGCATTAGGAGAAATTGTTCGGATTATAACATCTTCCTTGAGCAAAGTCAGATTATTTATAATAGATTTATAGAAAGGAATTACCCAGTCCATATTTTAGATAACGCACTCACAAGAACGAAAAGATTAAACAGAAATGAGATATTATCCGATAACAACAAAAACAAAAGAACAATCAAGAGTTCAACTAACCAAGATGAGACTATGTTCATTACACAATACAACAACAGTTTTCAAAAAATTAATCAGATAATACTCAAACATTGGCATGTTATTCAAAGGGATCCGGTATTAAAAAACATTGTACAAGACAGACCTAAGATAGTTTACAGGAGGGCACCCACCTTGAGAAGTAAACTAGCACCAAGCAAAATAGTCAAACATGTACAACACAGATTCAATAACAACACACAAACCAAAAATGGCATATTTGGTCTACAAGGAACATACAAATGTGGAAAAACCAGTTGTAACTCTTGTCAATATATCAAACATGGCAGCAAATCTTTCAGGTCCCACACCACTGGTGACACATATCCTATTCAGGGCTTTTACAACTGCAATTCTTCCTTTGTAGTTTACCTATTGGAGTGTATATGCGGCCTACAATATGTAGGCCGCACCTGTAGAAAAGTCAAAACAAGGTGGGGAGAACACCTACGTAATTGTAAAAACTGTAAGAAAACGAAAGTAAAACACAGTGTGCCAAATCATTGCCTAAACAAACATCAAGGCAATCCATACACTTTCAAATACACACCTATAGATTTTATCCCTAGGTCTGTAGATTACAATAGAACAAACAAACTCAGACAACGAGAAACCTTTTGGATTTTTAAGTTAAAAACAGAATTTATGTTTACCTGATAAATTACTTTCTCCAACGGTGTGTCCGGTCCACGGCGTCATCCTTACTTGTGGGATATTCTCTTCCCCAACAGGAAATGGCAAAGAGCCCAGCAAAGCTGGTCACATGATCCCTCCTAGGCTCCGCCTACCCCAGTCATTCGACCGACGTTAAGGAGGAATATTTGCATAGGAGAAACCATATGGTACCGTGGTGACTGTAGTTAAAGAAAATAAATTATCAGACCTGATTAAAAAAAACCAGGGCGGGCCGTGGACCGGACACACCGTTGGAGAAAGTAATTTATCAGGTAAACATAAATTCTGTTTTCTCCAACATAGGTGTGTCCGGTCCACGGCGTCATCCTTACTTGTGGGAACCAATACCAAAGCTTTAGGACACGGATGAAGGGAGGGAGCAAATCAGGTCACCTAAATGGAAGGCACCACGGCTTGCAAAACCTTTCTCCCAAAAATAGCCTCAGAAGAAGCAAAAGTATCAAACTTGTAAAATTTGGTAAAAGTGTGCAGTGAAGACCAAGTCGCTGCCCTACATATCTGATCAACAGAAGCCTCGTTCTTGAAGGCCCATGTGGAAGCCACAGCCCTAGTGGAATGCGCTGTGATTCTTTCGGGAGGCTGCCGTCCGGCAGTCTCGTAAGCCAATCTGATGATGCTTTTAATCCAAAAAGAGAGAGAGGTAGAAGTTGCTTTTTGACCTCTCCTTTTACCGGAATAAACAACAAACAAGGAAGATGTTTGTCTAAAATCCTTTGTAGCATCTAAATAGAATTTTAGAGCGCGAACAACATCCAAATTGTGCAACAAACGTTCCTTCTTTGAAACTGGTTTCGGACACAGAGAAGGTACGATAATCTCCTGGTTAATGTTTTTGTTAGAAACAACTTTTGGAAGAAAACCAGGTTTAGTACGTAAAACCACCTTATCTGCATGGAACACCAGATAAGGAGGAGAACACTGCAGAGCAGATAATTCTGAAACTCTTCTAGCAGAAGAAATTGCAACTAAAAACAAAACTTTCCAAGATAATAACTTAATATCAACGGAATGCAAGGGTTCAAACGGAACCCCCTGAAGAACTGAAAGAACTAAATTGAGACTCCAAGGAGGAGTCAAAGGTTTGTAAACAGGCTTAATTCTAACCAGAGCCTGAACAAAGGCTTGAACATCTGGCACAGCGGCCAGCTTTTTGTGAAGTAACACAGACAAGGCAGAAATCTGTCCCTTCAGGGAACTTGCAGATAATCCTTTTTCCAATCCTTCTTGAAGGAAGGATAGAATCCTAGGAATCTTAACCTTGTCCCAAGGGAATCCTTTAGATTCACACCAACAGATATATTTTTTCCAAATTTTGTGGTAAATCTTTCTAGTTACAGGCTTTCTGGCCTGAACAAGAGTATCGATAACAGAATCTGAGAACCCTCGCTTCGATAAGATCAAGCGTTCAATCTCCAAGCAGTCAGCTGGAGTGAAACCAGATTCGGATGTTCGAACGGACCCTGAACAAGAAGGTCTCGTCTCAAAGGTAGCTTCCAAGGTGGAGCCGATGACATATTCACCAGATCTGCATACCAAGTCCTGCGTGGCCACCAAGATCACCGACGCCCTCTCCTGATTGATCCTGGCTACCAGCCTGGGGATGAGAGGAAACGGCGGGAACACATAAGCTAGTTTGAAGGTCCAAGGTGCTACTAGTGCATCCACTAGAGCCGCCTTGGGATCCCTGGATCTGGACCCGTAGCAAGGAACTTTGAAGTTCTGACGAGAGGCCATCAGATCCATGTCTGGAATGCCCCACAGCTGAGTGACTTGGGCAAAGATTTCCGGATGGAGTTCCCACTCCCCCGGATGCAATGTCTGACGACTCAGAAAATCCGCTTCCCAATTTTCCACTCCTGGGATGTGGATAGCAGACAGGTGGCAGGAGTGAGACTCCGCCCATAGAATGATTTTGGTCACTTCTTCCATCGCCAGGGAACTCCTTGTTCCCCCCTGATGGTTGATGTACGCAACAGTTGTCATGTTGTCTGATTGAAACCGTATGAACTTGGCCCTCGCTAGCTGAGGCCAAGCCTTGAGAGCATTGAATATCGCTCTCAGTTCCAGAATATTTATCGGTAGAAGAGATTCTTCCCGAGACCAAAGACCCTGAGCTTTCAGGGATCCCCAGACCGCGCCCCAGCCCATCAGACTGGCGTCGGTCGTGACAATGACCCACTCTGGTCTGCGGAATGTCATCCCTCGTGACAGGTTGTCCAGGGACAGCCACCAACGGAGTGAGTCTCTGGTCCTCTGATTTACTTGTATCTTCGGAGACAAGTCTGTATAGTCCCCATTCCACTGACTGAGCATGCACAGTTGTAATGGTCTTAGATGAATGCGTGCAAAAGGAACTATGTCCATTGCCGCTACCATCAACCCGATCACTTCCATGCACTGAGCTATGGAAGGAAGAGGAACGGAATGAAGTATCCGACAAGGGTCTAGAAGTTTCGTTTTTCTGGCCTCTGTCAGAAAAATCCTCATTTCTAAGGAGTCTATTATTGTTCCCAAGAAGGGAACCCTTGTTGACGGAGATAGAGAACTCTTTTCCACGTTCACTTTCCATCCGTGAGATCTGAGAAAGGCCAGGACGATGTCCGTGTGAGCCTTTGCTTGAGGAAGGGACGACGCTTGAATCAGAATGTCGTCCAAGTAAGGTACTACAGCAATGCCCCTTGGTCTTAGCACAGCTAGAAGGGACCCTAGTACCTTTGTGAAAATCCTTGGAGCAGTGGCTAATCCGAAAGGAAGCGCCACGAACTGGTAATGTTTGTCCAGGAATGCGAACCTCAGGAACCGATGATGTTCCTTGTGGATAGGAATATGTAGATACGCATCCTTTAAATCCACCGTGGTCATGAATTGACCTTCCTGGATGGAAGGAAGAATAGTTCGAATGGTTTCCATCTTGAACGATGGAACCTTGAGAAACTTGTTTAAGATCTTGAGATCTAAGATTGGTCTGAACGTTCCCTCTTTTTTGGGAACTATAAACAGATTGGAGTAGAACCCCATCCCTTGTTCTCTTAATGGAACAGGATGAATCACTCCCATTTTTAACAGGTCTTCTACACAATGTAAGAATGCCTGTCTTTTTATGTGGTCTGAAGACAACTGAGACCTGTGGAACCTCCCCCTTGGGGGAAGTCCCTTGAATTCCAGAAGATAACCTTGGGAGACTATTTCTAGCGCCCAAGGATCCAGAACATCTCTTGCCCAAGCCTGAGCGAAGAGAGAGAGTCTGCCCCCCACCAGATCCGGTCCCGGATCGGGGGCCAACATTTCATGCTGTCTTGGTAGCAGTGGCAGGTTTCTTGGCCTGCTTTCCCTTGTGCCAGCCTTGCATTGGTCTCCAAGCTGGCTTGGCTTGAGAAGTATTACCCTCTTGCTTAGAGGACGTAGCACTTTGGGCTGGTCCGTTTCTACGAAAGGGACGAAAATTCGGTTTATTTTTTGCCTTGAAAGGCCGATCCTGAGGAAGGGCGTGGCCCTTACCCCCAGTGATATCAGAGATAATCTCTTTCAAGTCAGGGCCAAACAGCGTTTTCCCCTTGAAAGGAATGTTAAGTAGCTTGTTCTTGGAAGACGCATCAGCCGACCAAGATTTCAACCAAAGCGCTCTGCGCGCCACAATAGCAAACCCAGAATTCTTAGCCGCTAACCTAGCCAATTGCAAAGTGGCGTCTAGGGTGAAAGAATTAGCCAATTTGAGAGCATTGATTCTGTCCATAATCTCCTCATAAGGAGGAGAATCACTATCGACCGCCTTTATCAGCTCATCGAACCAGAAACATGCGGCTGTAGCGACAGGGACAATGCATGAAATTGGTTGTAGAAGGTAACCCTGCTGAACAAACATCTTTTTAAGCAAACCTTCCATAGGATCTTTGAAAGCACAACTATCCTCTATGGGTATAGTGGTGCGTTTGTTTAAAGTGGAAACCGCTCCCTCGACCTTGGGGACTGTCTGCCATAAGTCCTTTCTGGGGTCGACCATAGGAAACAATTTTTTAAATATGGGGGGAGGGACGAAAGGAATACCGGGCCTTTCCCATTCTTTATTAACAATGTCCGCCACCCGCTTGGGTATAGGAAAAGCTTCTGGGAGCCCCGGCACCTCTAGGAACTTGTCCATTTTACATAGTTTCTCTGGGATGACCAACTTGTCACAATCATCCAGAGTGGATAATACCTCCTTAAGCAGAATGCGGAGATGTACCAACTTAAATTTAAATGCAATCACATCAGGTTCAGCTAGTTGAGAAATGTTCCCTGAATCAGTAATTTCTCCCTCAGACAAAACCTCCCTGGCCCCATCAGACTGGGTTAGGGGCCCTTCAGAAATATTATTATCAGCGTCGTCATGCTCTTCAGTATCTAAAACAGAGCAGTCGCGCTTACGCTGATAAGTGTTCATTTTGGCTAAAATGTTTTTGACAGAATTATCCATTACAGCCGTTAATTGTTGCATAGTAAGGAGTATTGGCGCGCTAGATGTACTAGGGGCCTCCTGAGTGGGCAAGACTCGTGTAGACGAAGGAGGGAATGATGCAGTACCATGCTTACTCCCCTCACTTGAGGAATCATCTTGGGCATCATTGTCATTGTCACATAAATCACATTTATTTAAATGAATAGGAATTCTGGCTTCCCCACATTCAGAACACAGTCTATCTGGTAGTTCAGACATGTTAAACAGGCATAAACTTGATAACAAAGTACAAAAAACGTTTTAAAATAAAACCGTTACTGTCACTTTAAATTTTAAACTGAACACACTTTATTACTGCAAATGCGAAAAAACATGAAGGAATTGTTCAAAATTCACCAAATTTTCACCACAGTGTCTTAAAGCCTTAAAAGTATTGCACACCAAATTTTGAAGCTTTAACCCTTAAAATAACGGAACCGGAGCCGTTTTGAACTTTAACCCCTTTACAGTCCCTGGTATCTGCTTTGCTGAGACCCAACCAAGCCCCAAGGGGAATACGATACCAAATGACGCCTTCAGAAAGTCTTTTCTAAGTATCAGAGCTCCTCTCACATGCGACTGCATGCCATGCCTCTCAAAAACAAGTGCGCAACACCGGCGCGAAAATGAGGCTCTGCCTATGCTTTGGGAAAGCCCCTAAAGAATAAGGTGTCTAAAACAGTGCCTGCCGATATTATTATATCAAAATACCCAGATAAAATGATTCCTCAAGGCTAAATATGTGTTAATAATCAATCGATTTAGCCCAGAAAAAGTCTACAGTCTTAATAAGCCCTTTTTGAAGCCCTTATTTACGATCGTAATAAACATGGCTTACCGGATCCCATAGGGAAAATGACAGCTTCCAGCATTACATCGTCTTGTTAGAATGTGTCATACCTCAAGCAGCAAGAGACTGCTCACTGTTCCCCCAACTGAAGTTAATTGCTCTCAACAGTCCTGTGTGGAACAGCCATGGATTTTAGTGACGGTTGCTAAAATCATTTTCCTCATACAAACAGAAATCTTCATCTCTTTTCTGTTTCTGAGTAAATAGTACATACCAGCACTATTTCAAAATAACAAACTCTTGATTGAATAATAAAAACTACAGTTAAACACTAAAAAACTCTAAGCCATCTCCGTGGAGATGTTGCCTGTACAACGGCAAAGAGAATGACTGGGGTAGGCGGAGCCTAGGAGGGATCATGTGACCAGCTTTGCTGGGCTCTTTGCCATTTCCTGTTGGGGAAGAGAATATCCCACAAGTAAGGATGACGCCGTGGACCGGACACACCTATGTTGGAGAAAACACTTTTTCCTGATGGCTTAAATGCAAATTTAGATTTAGCAGCATTCAACTAATAACTGAACTTAAGAATTTGTTTGCTTGAACACTCACACAGTACACTGAACCAGTCTTAATAACGTTTATATACGGGTCTTCTTAAATACATCAATACAATTTCAACATCTGCAATCAGTCCATATACCCAGTCGCTATAATATAAAATTGATTTCATAGATCCATAAACTAATTTTTATTTTTTTTCACAAATATCAATAACACATTTCACAAAACAACATAAGTAAAACATTAATAATATTATTATTTCACTAATAACAATCCTATTGGACATTATCACTGTATGATTAATTACGGCTTACTAGCCATATCAGACACACTATATTTTTATAAACTTGTAAATACCAATTAAAATTAATTCTCCAAATAAAAGAATGAAACATAAGAGATTTTCATCCGCTGACTTTGATCACAAAAGTTTAGACATCATAGGATTAAATTCAACCAAATAATAAAATAAGCAAAACAATGAATGGTCTACGATATAACCATTCACTAAAGATGTGTTCGATTATATACATACATATAAATAAAATAATAGTTTTTTTATGAAACACTAGTTGTTTTATGAACATGGTTGTTCATTTTATAGCAGTTGCATCCAAAAAAACAGAATTTATGTTTACCTGATAAATTTCTTTCTCCAACGGTGTGTCCGGTCCACGGCGTCATCCTTACTTGTGGGATATTCTCTTCCCCAACAGGAAATGGCAAAGAGCCCAGCAAAGCTGGTCACATGATCCCTCCTAGGCTCCGCCTACCCCAGTCATTCGACCGACGTTAAGGAGGAATATTTGCATAGGAGAAACCATATGGTACCGTGGTGACTGTAGTTAAAGAAAATAAATTATCAGACCTGATTAAAAAAAAAAAAACCAGGGCGGGCCGTGGACCGGACACACCGTTGGAGAAAGAAATTTATCAGGTAAACATAAATTCTGTTTTCTCCAACATAGGTGTGTCCGGTCCACGGCGTCATCCTTACTTGTGGGAACCAATACCAAAGCTTTAGGACACGGATGAAGGGAGGGAGCAAATCAGGTCACCTAAATGGAAGGCACCACGGCTTGCAAAACCCTTCTCCCAAAAATAGCCTCAGAAGAAGCAAAAGTATCAAACTTGTAAAATTTGGTAAAAGTGTGCAGTGAAGACCAAGTCGCTGCCCTACATATCTGATCAACAGAAGCCTCGTTCTTGAAGGCCCATGTGGAAGCCACAGCCCTAGTGGAGTGAGCTGTGATTCTTTCAGGAGGCTGCCGTCCGGCAGTCTCATAAGCCAATCGGATAATGCTTTTAATCCAGAAGGAGAGAGAGGTAGAAGTTGCTTTTTGACCTCTCCGTTTACCAGAATAAACAACAAACAAAGACAAAGTTTGTCTGAAATCCTTAGTAGCTGCTAAGTAAAATTTGAGAGCACGAACTACATTCAAGTTGTGCAACAAACGTTCCTTCTTTGAAACTGGATTAGGACACAAAGAAAGGTACAACTATCTCCTGGTTAATGTCTTTGTTAGAAACAACTTTTGGAAGAAAACCAGGTTTAGTACGCAAAACCACCTTATCTGCATGGAACTCCAGATAAGGAGAAGAACACTGCAGAGCAGATAATTCTGAAGCTCTTCTAGCAGAAGAAATTGCAACCAAAAACAAACTTTCCAAGATAATAACTTAATATCAACGGAATGTAAGGGTTCAAACGGAACCCCCTGAAGAACTGAAAGAACTAGGTTGAGACTCCAAGTAGGAGTCAAAAATTTTGTAAACAGGCTTGATTCTAACCAGAGCCTGAACAAAGGCTAGAACATCTGGCACAGCTGCCAGCTTTTTGTGAAGTAACACGGACAAGGCAGAAATCTGTCCCATCAAGGAACTTGCAGATAATCCTTTTTCCAATCCTTCTCGAAGGAAGGATAGACTCTTAGGAATCTTAACCTTGTCCCAAGGGAATCCTGCAGATTCACACCAACAGATATACCAAATTATGTGGTAATTTTTCTGGTTACAGGCTTTCAGGCCTGAACAAGAGTATTAATAACAGAATCTGAGAACCCTCGCTTTGATAAGATCAAGCGTTCAATCTCCAAGCAGTCAGCTGGAGTGGGTCGAACGGACCTAGAACAAGAAGGTCTCGTCTCAAAGGTAGCTTCCATGGTGGAGCCGATGACATATTCACCAGATCTGCATACCAAGTCCTGCGTGGCCACGCAGGAGCTATCAAAATCACCGACGCCCTCTCCTGATTGATCCTGGCTACCAGCCTGGGGATGAGAGGAAACGGCGGGAACACATAAGCTAGTTTGAAGGTCCAAGGTGCTACTAGTGCATCCACTAGAGCCGCCTTGGGATCCCTGGATCTGTACCCGTAGTAAGGAACTCTAAAGTTCTGACGAGAGGCCATCAGATCCATGTCTGGAATGCCCCACGGTTGAGTGACTTGGGCAAAGATTTCCGGATGGAGTTCCCACTCCCCCGGATGCAATGTCTGACGACTCAGAAAATCCGCTTCCCAATTTTCCACTCCTGGGATGTGGATAGCAGACAGGTGGCAGGAGTGAGACTCCGCCCATAGAATGATTTTGGTCACTTCTTCCATCGCTAGGGAACTCCTTGTTCCCCCCTGATGGTTGATGTATGAACTTGGCCCTCGCTAGCTGAGGCCAAGCTTTGAGAGCATTGAATATCGCTCTCAGTTCCAGAATATTTATCGGTAGAAGAGAGTCTACCCGAGACCAAAGACCCTGAGCTTTCAGGGATCCCCAGACCGCGCCCCAGCCCATCAGACTGGCGTCGGTCGTGACAATGACCCACTCTGGTCTGCAGAAGGTCATCCCTTGTGACAGGTTGTCCAGGGACAGCCACCAACGGAATGAGTCTCTGGTCCTCTGATTTACTTGTATCTTCGGAGACAAGTCTGAATAGTCCCCATTCCACTGACTGAGCATGAACAGTTGTAATGGTCTTAGATGAATGCGCACAAAAGGAACTATGTCCAGTGCCGCTACCATCAAACCTATCACTTCCATGCCCTGCGCTATGGAAGGAAGAGGAACGGAATGAAGTATCCGACAAGAGTCTAGAAGTTTTGTTTTTCTGGCTTCTGTCAGAAAAATCCTCATTTCTAAGGAGTCTATTATAGTTCCCAAGAAGGGAACCCTCGTTGACGGAGATAGAGAACTCTTTTCCACGTTCACTTTCCATCCGTGAGATCTGAGAAAGGCCAGGACAATGTCCGTGTGAGCCTATACTTGAGGAAGGGACGACGCTCGAATCAGAATGTCGTCCAAGTAAGGTACTACAGCAATGCCCCTTGGTCTTAGCACCGCCAGAAGGGACCCTAGTACCTATGAGAAAAACCTAGGAGCAGTGGCTAATCCGAAAGAAAACGCCACGAACTGGAAATGCTTGTCCAGGAATGCAAACCTTAGGAACCGATAATGTTCCTTGTGGATAGGAATATGTAGATACGCATCCTTGAAATCCACCTTGGTCATGAATTGACCTTCCTGGATGGAAGGAAGAAGTGTTCGAATGGTTTCCATCTTGAACGATGGAACCTTGAGAAACTTGTTCAAGATCTTGAGATCGAAGATTGGTCTGAACGTTCACTCTTTTTTGGGAACTATGAACAGATTGGAGTAGAACCCCATCCCTTGTTCTCCTAATGGAACAGGATGAATCACTCCCATTTTTAGCAGGTCTTTTACCCAATGTAAGAATGCCTGTCTTCTTATGTGGTCTGAAGACAACTGAGACCTGTGGAACCTCCCCCTAGGAGGAAGCCCCTTGAACTCCAGAGAATAACCTTGGGAGACTATTTCTAACGCCCAAGGATCCAGAACATCTCTTGCCCCAGCCTGAGCGAAGAGAGAGAGTCTGCCCCCCACCAGATCCGGTCCCGGATCGGGGGCCCGCATTTCATGCTGTCTTGGTAGCAGTGGCAGGTTTCCTGGCCTGCTTTCCTATGTTCCAGCCTTGCATAGGTCTCCAGGCTGGATTGGCTTGAGAAGTATTACCTTCCTGCTTAAATTTAGGTTTATTTTTGGTCTTGAAAAGACCTATCCCGAGGAAGGGCGTGGCCCTTGCCCCCAGTGATATCAGAGATAATCTCTTTCAAGTCAGGGCCAAAGAGTGTTTTCCCCTTGAAAGGAATGTCAAGCAAATTGTTCTTGGAAGACGCATCCGCTGTCCAAGATTTTAACCGAAGCGCTCTGCGCCACAATAGCAAAACCCAGAATTTTTTCGCCGCTAACCTAGCCAATTGCAAGGTGGCGTCTAGGGTGAAAGAATTAGCCAATTTAAGAGCACGAATTCTGTCCATAATCTCCTCATAAGAAGAAGAATTACTAATAATCGCCTTTCCTAGCTCATCAAACTAGAAACACGCGGCTGCAGTGACAGGGACAATGCATGCAATTGGATGTAGAAGGGAACCTTGCTGAACAAACATCTTTAGCAGACCTTCT
Organism: Bombina bombina; assembly: GCF_027579735.1. Classification (NCBI taxonomy): domain Eukaryota; kingdom Metazoa; phylum Chordata; class Amphibia; order Anura; family Bombinatoridae; genus Bombina; species Bombina bombina. The sequence goes on from NC_069500.1 coordinate 140,035,694, forward strand.
AATTTTTTATCCATAGGATCTTGGAAAGCACAACTATCTTCTATGGGTATAGTGGCGCGCTTGTGTAGAGTAGAAACCGCCCCCTCGACCTTGGGGACTGTCTGCCATCAGTCCTTTCTGGGGTCGACTATAGGAAAACAATTTTATAAATATGGGGGAAGGTACTAAAGGTATACCGGGCCTGTCCCATTCTTTACTAACAATGTACGCCACCCGCTTGGATATAGGAAAAGCTTCGGGGGGCCCCGGGGCCTCTAAGAACTTTTCTATTTTACATAGTGGTTCTGGAACCAGATAATCACAATCATCCAAATTGGATAACACCTCCTTAAGCAGAGCGCGGAGATGTTCCAACTTAAATTTAAAATTAATCACATCAGGTTCAGCTTGTTGAGAAATGTTTCCTGAATCTGAAATTTCTCCCTCAGACAAAACCTCCCTGGCCCCCTCAGACTGGTGTAGGGGCCCTTCAGAAACCATATCATCAGCGTTCTCATGCTCTACAGAATTTTCTAAAACAGAGCAGTCGCGCTTTCGCTGATAAGTGGGCATATTGGCTAAAATGTTTTTGATAGAATTATCCATTACAGCCGTTAAATGTTGCATAGTAAGGAGTATTGGCGCACTAGATGTACTAGGGGCCTCCTGTATGGGCAAGACTGGTGTAGACGAAGTAGGGGATGATGCAGTACCATGCTTACTCCCCTCACTTGAGGAATCATCTTGGGCATCATTTTTACTAAATTTTTTATGACATAAAATACATATAGTTAAATGAGAAGGAACCTTGATTTCCCCACATTCAGAACACAATCTATCTGGTAGTTCAGACATGTTAAACAGGCATAAACTTGATAACAAAGCACAAAAAACGTTTTAAAATAAAACCGTTACTGTCACTTTAAATTTTAAACTAAACACACTTTATTACTGCAATTGCGAAAAAGTATGAAGGAATTGTTCAAAATTCACCAAAATTTCACCACAGTGTCTTAAAGCCTTAAAAGTATTGCACACCAAATTTGGAAGCTTTAACCCTTAAAATAACGGAACCGGAGCCGTTTTTATATTTAACCCCTTTACAGTCCCTGGAATCTGCTTTGCTGAGACCCAACCAAGCCCAAAGGGGAATACGATACCAAATGATGCCTTCAGAAAGACTTTTCTATGTATCAGAGCTCCACACACATGCAGCTGCATGCCATGCTGTCCTCAAAAACAAGTGCGCCATTACCGGCGCGAAAATGAGGCTCTGACTATGATTAGGGAAAGCCCCTAAAGAATAAGGTGTCAAAAACAGTGCCTGCCGATATAATCATATCAAAATACCCAGAATAAATGATTCCTCAAGGCTAAATATGTGTTAATAATGAATCGATTTAGCCCAGAAAAAGTCTACAGTCTTAATAAGCCCTTGTGAAGCCCTTATTTACTATCTTAATAAAAATGGCTTACCGGATCCCATAGGGAAAATGACAGCTTCCAGCATTACATCGTCTTGTTAGAATGTGTCATACCTCAAGCAGCAAGAGACTGCACACTGTTCCCCCAACTGAAGTTAATTGCTCTCAACAGTCCTGTGTGGAACAGCCATGGATTTTAGTTACGGTTGCTAAAATCATTTTCCTCATACAAACAGAATTCTTCATCTCTTTTCTGTTTCTGAGTAAATAGTACATACCAGCACTATTTGAAAATAACAAACTCTTGATTGAATAATGAAAAACTACAGTTAAACACTAAAAAACTCTAAGCCATCTCCGTGGAGATGTTGCCTGTACAACGGCAAAGAGAATGACTGGGGTAGGCGGAGCCTAGGAGGGATCATGTGACCAGCTTTGCTGGGCTCTTTGCCATTTCCTGTTGGGGAAGAGAATATCCCACAAGTAAGGATGACGCCGTGGACCGGACACACCTATGTTGGAGAAACCTCTGTGTATTACCATCCACAGTTGGGGGTCGCACTACATTTTAGTTATTAATTTCATTACACTATAAGATTGAGTGTATCATACAAAATCGAATGTTGAATTAATAGAACACGATCTATATATTACAATATTGGTAATCACCTTTTTCTATACACCATTCAAAAAAACAATTTTAGTTGGGTATACACTTCACTTACACATATACACATACACATCAATGCATTTGTTTGTTTAAAATAACATTTCTAATTTAGATATAACACACATCACACTTTTTACATACACTCACACATACACCAGCTCTTTTCATGTTATGTTATTATTATTATTGTTTCAGAATAAGACTAAAGCAAAACACTTCTGAAGTGATTAAACATGAGTCATTCAGTCAGTGGTTGTTTTACAATTTTAAATTTCAATTTAACTCATGTTTGATACGAAGATAAACTCGGTCCAAACAAAATCATATACTATTTATCTTTCATTTAGATATGCGAATCACACATTTTATTGCAAATGTTTATGGAGGCTTACTCCAACACTTCAGTGTTAATTGTAGCAAATTGTGATGAGACCCTTTAAATTGTCCTAATTTGTTAGAAATTGTTTTACTTTTTATTTATCTTTTATTTAGATATGCGAATCACACATTATATTGCAAATGTTTATGTAGGTTTACTCCAAAACATTAGCGATAATTGTAGCAGATTGTGATGAGACCCTTTAAACTGTTGTAAAAATGGTTTTATTTTCATTCATTTATACTTATGGGTTTTTTAGGATTTATAATGCAAAGGTTAATGATGTTTACAGGTGACCAAGCCTAATTAGCACAAATGGGATACAGAGTATCCATCTTCAGCCCATTGGTTGTTGCTGAAAACTATGACAACTTCCGTTTTTAATTGTATATAAGATTGTTATTTTAAGAAATTTGTATCCATTGTTTGTATGCCTGATCAAAAGACCGGTGTAGGTCTAGAAACGCGTAGCAGTTTGTATGGAATAAAATTCATTTATTTTATATACGGAAGTTGTCCTCTGTTCTCTTTCGAGCCTTCCTGGTTAAGGTGTCAAAGTGTTCGATCTACTGCAGTGCTTCCTCCCTGACAAAGGTTTGAAATTGTCTGATCCACCACAGTGTCTGACTCGCTAGCTGCACAGACGCACACCAATCAAGTGAACGCTGAGTACCAGCTGTGTACAACCTGCCGGAGGCCACCCAGTGTGCTAACCACTGAAAGTGTTAGCCTGCCTGTCAGCACCGGTTACAATACGGTGCATCGTTCTCCGGTAAGCGACGATAATAATTACCCATTTGGACTTTGAGCCAACAATATCACGCTATGTGGCGCCCTCTTTTTTATTTCTAATTACAGATATCTCCTTTCCGAAGACTAGAGGAGCGTTTGCCGCCAGTATATTTGATTGCAAGATTCAGCACTATCAACTCACATGAACTTTATGGTTTGTTTTTAGACCAATACCACGTATTAACCTTTTTCAGCGCACCCCGCACACGGTTCCCCTTGGGGTTCCCTTCTCATGATCCTTTATATCTATTGTGGACATAAAGTGACCTTGCTGAATGAAAGGAAGAATAGTCTTAAAGGACCAGTAAATACAGTAGATTTACATGGCCAGTAGCTATGCATAATAAAAAGACAATGCAATAGCACTTAGTCTAAACTTCAAATAAGAAGTAGATTTTTGTTCTAACAAAATTTCAGTTATCTCTATTTCCACTCCTACTGCATCAGGTGACAGCCATCAGCCAATCACAAATGCATATACGTATATTATGTGAATTCTTTCACATGCTCAGTAGGAACTGGTGACTCAAAAAGTGTACTCGTCATATCGTAAAATAAAGTAAATTATCAGGTAAGCATAAATTTAGTTTACTTTTACAAAGATATGACGAGTCCACGGATTTCATCCTTACTTGTGGGAACCAATACCAAAGCAATAGGACACGGATGAAAGGGAGGGACAAGACAGGAACCTAAACGGAAGGTACCACTGCTTGAAGAACCTTTCTACCAAAGATAGCCTCAGAAGAAGCAAAAGTATCAAATTTGGAAAATTTGGAAAAAGTGTGAAGGGACGACCAAGTCGCAGCCTTACAAATCTGTTCCACAGATGCATTGTTTTTAAAAACCCATGTGGAAGCCACAGCCCTAGTAGAATGAGCCGTAATTCCTTCAGGAGGCTGCTGTCCAGCAGTCTCATATGCCAGGAGGATGATACGTCTCAGCCAAAAAGAAAGAGGTAGCCGTAGCTTTCTGACCCCTACGCTTTCCAGAATAAACAATGAATAATGAAGATGATTGACAGAAATCCTTAGTTGCCTGTAAGTAAAACTTTAAGGCACGGACCACGTCCAAGTTATGTAACAGACACTCCTTCTTAGAAGAAGGATTAGGACACAAGAAAGGAACAACAATTTCCTGATTAATATTCTTATTCGAAACAACCTTAGGAAGGAACCCAGTTTTGGTACGTAAAACCACCTTATCAGAATAAAATATGAGATAAGGCGAATCACACTGTAATGCTGAAAGCTCAGAAACTCTTCGAGCAGAAGAAATAGCAACCAAAAACAGAACTTTCCAAGATAATAGTTTAATATCTACGGAATGCATAGGTTCAAACGGAAACCCCTTGCAGAACTCGAAGAACTAAATTCAAACTCCAGGGAGGAGTAATAGGTCTAAATACAGGCTTAATTCTAGATAGAGCCTGAAAAAAAGACTGAACATTTGATACATTTGCCAAACGTTTGTGAAACAGAATTGACAAAGCTGAAATTTGACCCTTTAAGGAACTTGCTGATAACCCTTTCTCCAATCCTTCTTGGAGAAAAGACAAAATCCTAGGAATCCTAACTTTACTCCAGTAGTAACCCTTGGATTCACACCAATAAAGATATTTACGCCATATCTTATGATAGATTTTTCTAATGACAGGCTTTCTAGCCTGTATCAAAGTATTGATAACTGAATCAGAGAATCCTCGCTTCGATAAAATCAAGCGTTCAATCTCCACGCAGTCAGTTGCAGAGAAATTAGATTTGGATGTTGGAAAGGACCTTGAATGAGAAGGTCCTGTCTCAACGGAAGTTTCCACGGTGGCAAAGAGGACATGTCCACTAGATCCGCATACCAAGTTCTGCGTGGCCATGCAGGCACTATCAGGATCACTGAAGCTCTCTCCTGTTTGATTCAAGCAATCACGCGTGGGAGGAGAGGAAACGGCGGAAACACATAAGCTAGGCTGAACAACCAAGGTACTGCCAAGGCATCCATCAGTTCGGCCTGAGGATATCTTGACTGGGATCCGTATCTTGGAAGCTTGGAATTCTGACGAGATGCCATCAAATCCAATTCCGGTCTGCCCCATCTGAGAATCAATGTGGCAAATACATCCGGGTGAAGTTCCCACTCCCCCGGATGAAAAGTTTGTCAACTTAGAAAATCTGCTTCCCAGTTCTCTACCCCTGGGTTGTAGATCGCTGACAGATGACAAGAGTGTGCCTCTGCCCAACTGATTATCTTGGATACTTCCATCATCGCTAAGGAACTCCTTGTTCCCCCCTGATGATTGACATATGCCACAGTCGTTATGTTGTCCGACTGCAAACTGATGAATTTGGCCGAAGCCAACTGAGGCCACGCCTGAAGCGCATTGAATATTGCTCTCAGTTCCAGAATATTGATTGGAAATAGAGACTCCACCTGAGTCCAAACACCCTGAGCCTTCAGGGAGTTCCAAACTGCACCCCAGCCCAGAATGCTGGCATCTGTTGTCACCATCACCCACGAGGGTCTGCGGAAACAAGTCCCCTGGCACAGATGATCTGGCGACAACCACCAAAGAAGAGAGTTTCTGGTCTCTTGATTCAGAATTATCTTTGGAGATAAGTCTGCATAATCCCCATTCCACTGACCGAGCATGCACAGTTGCAGTGGTCTGAGATGAAAGCAAACAAACGGAACGATGTCCATTGCCGCTACCATTAATCCGATTACCTCCATACACTGAGCCACTGATGGCCGAGGAATGGACAGAAGTGCTCGGCAAGTATTCAAAATCTTTGATTTTCTGACCTCCGTCAGAAATACTTTCATGGCTACCGAGTCTATCAGAGTTCCCAAGAAAGGAACCCTTGTCTGGAGAACAAGTGAACTCTTCTCTATGTTCACCTTCCAGCCGTGAGTTCTCAGAAAAGACAACACTGTGTCCTTGTGAGATTTTGTCAGATGATATGTTGACGCCTGAATCAGAATATCGTCCAGATAAGGCGCCACTGCTATCCCTTGCGGTCTGAGAACCGCCAAAAGAGACCCTAGAACTTTTGTGAAGATTCTGGGTGCTGTGGCCAACCCGAAAGGAAGAGCCACGAACTGATAATGTTTGTCCAAGAAGGCAAGCCTTAGAAATTTGTTTAGACACTTGAGGTCCAAAATGGGTCTGAACGTTCCCTCTTTTTTTGGGGACCACAAATAGGTTTGAGTAAAACCCCAGTCCCTGTTTCAATTTTGGAACAGGACAGATTACTCCCATAGTAAAAAGGTCTTTTACCCAGCGTAAGAACGCCTCTCTCTTTATCTGGTTTGCAGATAATTTTGAAAGATGAAATCTCCCTCTTGGGAGAAAATCCTTTAATTCCAATTGATAACCGTGGTTCACTATTTCTAGTGCCCAGGAATCCTGAACATCTCTTGCCCAAGCCTGAGCAAAGAAAGAAAGTATGCCCCCTACTAGATCCAGTCCTGGATCGGGGGCCAACCCTTCATGCTGTCTTAGGATCAGCAGTGGATTTTTTGGATTGTTTACCCTTATTCCAGTTCTGATTGGGTCTCCAGACTGACTTAGATTGGGAAAAATTCCCTTCCTGCTTTGTGGAAGAAGAAGAAGAAGCGGGGGTCCTCCTTTAAAGTTCCAAAAGGAACGAAAATTATTCTGTTTACCCCTCATTTTAACCGACCTATCCTGAGGTAGGGCATGGTCCTTACCTCCTGTAATATCAGAAATGATCTCTTTCAATTCTGGCCCAAAAAGGGTCTTACCTTTAAAGGGAATAGCTAAAAGCTTATGTTTTGATGACACATCAGCAGACCAAGATTTGAGCCACAATGCTCTACGTGCTAAAATAGCAAATCCTGCATTTTTTGCCGCTAATTTAGCAATTTGAAAAGCTGCATCAGTAATAAAAGAATTAGCTAGCTTAAGAGCCTTAATTCTTTTATTGATCTCCACAAGACAAACATTTCTTAAACATGGACCAGCAAAATATTCCAACCATATTTATACAAGAAGAAAAATAAAATTTCATGTATTTTGCGGTAATACATTTTGTCTCGCTGGATTTTTCATTATATCATAAAACAAAACAAAAACAGAAAAATGACAAGGACAAAACAAACAAAAAAACAAAACAAAAAACAACAAAAAAAAAAAGGAGATTATGGTCTCCTCCGCCGGACCCCGTCCGCACACCCTTACACACCATCAGGTGAATTATGGTCCTGCACTAGCCATATAGAGGGAAATTTGTCCAAAAGTACTAATTCTGCGAAACTAATGGACGAGCGGAATGGGTAAAGGATCTGTCTTTGCACCGGAAAACAATAGGACTTGATAATCAGAAGCCACCCTAAGAGAAAATCTTCAATTCTCTTCTCAGAGGCGTCCTGTAAATAATATGATTCAAAGATAACTTGTTCTTGTATTTCTTTTAGAACCAGCGAAAAAATAGACACTCTGCTCGCCTTACAATTCTTAAGAATGAGATGGCGAACCGCGAGGATAATCGTATTAAAAATACGAGTCGTTCGGGGATATCTACTATCAAATGAGGTAAACAATAAGACCACATCTTGCAATGTAAGAGAAACATTTAAATCATAGAGAGCATTGAGCCAAAAACCTACTTTCTGCCATAGTTGATTTATTTTGGGACACCGCCAAAACATATGAAATAAATCTGCTTTAAGCTTAGAACAACGGGGACAGTTACTTGAACTAGAGGGGAAAATTTTTTCGATTTTAAGCGGATGTAAATAAAAATTATTCAGGAGCTTCACGTGTGACTTTACAACTCATAGATATCCTGCATTTGTTTAACATGTTAAAACTCTGAATAATCCTCTCATTATCAATCTCGGGAATAACTAGACAAAACCAATTACTTATCCTATCCTAAGTATTTTTCACTTTGCTTTGACAACATGATGTCATACATCAAAGAGATAGATGTAACATACATAGTAACATAGTAGATAAGGTTGAAAAAAGACTGAAGTCCATCGAGTTCAATCTATACAAATCTAAAATACTTACAAAAAACTCCAGTTAAGCTTAAATAACCCCATTTAAAATGTGACCCATTTAATACTAGCAATCATATCCATTAATTTTGTTTATATACAGAAATTTATCCAGACTATTTTTAAATGTATCTATGGTATTGGCATTCACTACCTCCTTTGGTAATGAGTTCCACAATTTTATTGCTCTTACAGTGAAAAAACATTTCCATTGCAGGAGATTAAATCTCCTTTCCTCCAACCTTAAATTATGACCTTTTGTCGAAAACAATTTTCTTGGAATAAACAGAGCTTCTGCCATCTCTGTATATGGGCCTTGAATATATTTATATAAAGTAATCATGTCACCACTCAAGCGCCTTTTTTATAAAGAAAACAGACCCAGTTTGGCTAGTTCCTGAGTTGAATTTTTGAATTGGAGTTCTGATATCTGACCAAGCTGCCATCCTCCCGACCTGCCAGTTCTGGTCGTGTATATAATGTTGTATTTGAAAATAAGCAAACATATCTGACCTGGGTAGTTCATAAGATTGGAATATAGATTCGGCTGTACATACTTGACAATTTTCGTCCATCAATTGCTTTACTAAAGATAAACCTTTATTTGCCCAAAATTTAAATACCTTTTGGTAAATACCCGGTATGAATTGAGGGTTGCCCTGAATAGGAAGAAAATCTGAAAAAGAGGAATCTATTCCTAGCCAGCCACAGAGCTTATACCATGCTATGACAACATTTTTGAATGATATCATTCTGCATATTTTAGAAGGGAGCTGTCTGGAATTACAATGCAAAATAGCTTTTAACGAAAAAGGGCGTATATAAAATGCCTCTTCTTGACCAACAGCAATTAAATTGGTTTCAGTAATCCAATCTAGGGCAAATTTTACCATAGCTAGCTTAAGAGCCTTAATTCTATCTAGAACATTGGTCGCCAACCAGTGGTCCATGGACCACTGGTGGTCCACGAGAAGATGTTGGTGGTCCTTGACACCATCAAGCAGAAATTAATCTCCTCTGATGGTGTCACCCCGTCACGCCGCAACTCCTTACAGTGCCTGGCTGGACATCAGTGAAAACCGACTGAGTTAAATTACAATCTCCCTATGCACGTTGCGTAGTACTGCACAACTTACGTAGCTAGATTGTATTTTTAACTCCTCCCGCCTGGTGCGCTGCTCAGAGGAAGATGCTTCCATTCTAAAGCTAACAAAGGTTGGTATAGTCTTGGCTTGAATTACTGGAATTAAAGTATTAAAGTATATATATATATATGGACTTACATCACTGTTAGTCTTCCCTCCATCTTTTTTTTTTTTTATTAAATATTAATTATTTTTCATTATAATAATTTTATTCCAAATGAATTCCAGTAATTTCCATCCAGCAGATCAACCATATCCCACCAGTATTATAGTAACATCAGTCGTGGTTAGCTCACATCCATATTGAGAGCTTTCTGATATAAACTTAATTTATGACTCCAATGTCTGTCCATGATCATAAGATGTTTTTAATAATTCCTAACTGGGGAGGTAACTTGGAAGTCTTGTGGTCCTTTTAAACATAATTCTTTTTTTTCACACTTTCTGCCTCTCTGTTTCCACCTCAAAAGTTGGCATTCACCCTTTATCTGTCATGTGAAAGTATTCTCTCAGTTCTGTCATTCAATTAGTTAATTCCAAAAGATAAGTCTTAAAAATGTGTAAATATATACATAATGTAAACTTGGCTAGTTATGTACAGTGTGTGTGTGTACGTGTGTGTGTGTGTATATATATATATATATATATATATATATATACATACATATATACATATACATATATACAGGGAGTGCAGAATTATTAGGCAAATTAGTATTTTGACCACATCATCCTCTTTATGCATGTTGTCTTACTCCAAGCTGTATAGGCTCGAAAGCCTACTACCAATTAAGCATATTAGGTGATGTGCATCTCTGTAATGAGAAGGGGTGTGGTCTAATGACATCAACACCCTATATCAGGTGTGCATAATTATTAGGCAACTTCCTTTTCTTTGGCAAAATGGGTCAAAAGAAGGACTTGACAGGCTCAGAAAAGCCAAAAATAGTGAGATATCTTGCAGAGGGATGCAGCACTCTTAAAATTGCAAAGCTTCTGAAGCGTGATCATCGAACAATCAAGCGTTTCATTCAAAATAGTCAACAGGGTCGCAAGAAGCGTGTGGAAAAACCAAGGCGCAAAATAACTGCCCATGAACTGAGAAAAGTCAAGCGTGCAGCTGCCAAGATGCCACTTGCCACCAGTTTGACCATATTTCAGAGCTGCAACATCACTGGAGTGCCCAAAAGCACAAGGTGTGCAAGACATGGCCAAGGTAAGAAAGGCTGAAAGACGACCACCACTGAACAAGACACACAAGCTGAAACGTCAAGACTGGGCCAAGAAATATCTCAAGACTGATTTTTCTAAGGTTTTATGGACTGATGAAATGAGAGTCTTGATGGGCCAGATGGATGGGCCCATGGCTGGATTGGTAAAGGGCAGAGAGCTCCAGTCCGACTCAGACGCCAGCAAGGTGGAGGTAGAGTACTGGTTTGGGCTGGTATCATCAAAGATGAGCTTGTGGGGCCTTTTTGGGTTGAGGATGGAGTCAAGCTCAACTCCCAGTCCTACTGCCAGTTTCTGGAAGACACCTTCTTCAAGCAGTGATACAGGAAGAAGTCTGCATCCTTCAAGAAAAACATGATTTTCATGCAGGACAATGCTCCATCACACGCGTCCAAGTACTCCACAGCGTGGCTGGCAAGAAAGGGTAAAAAATCTAATGACATGGCCTCCTTGTTCACCTGATCTGAACCCCATTGAGAACCTGTGGTCCATTATCAAATGTGAGATTTACAAGGAGGGAAAACAGTACACCTCTCTGAACAGTGTCTGGGAGGCTGTGGTTGCTGCTGCACGCAATGACAGAATCCATGGATGGCAGGCTTTTGAGTGTCCTTGCAAAGAAAGGTGGCTATATTGGTCACTGATTTGTTTTTGTTTTGTTTTTTAATGTCAGAAAACAGAATTTATGCTTACCTGATAAATTACTTTCTCCAACGGTGTGTCCGGTCCACGGCGTCATCCATTACTTGTGGGATATTCTCCTCCCCCACAGGGAAAGGCAAGGAGAGCACACAGCAAGAGCTGTCCATATAGTCCCTCCCAGGCTCCGCCCCCCCAGTCATTCGACCGACGGTTAGGAGAAAAAAAAGGAGAAACTATAGGGTGCCGTGGTGACTGTAGTGTATAGAGAGAGAAATTTTTCAAACCTGATTAAAAAACCAGGGCGGGCCGTGGACCGGACACACCGTTGGAGAAAGTAATTTATCAGGTAAGCATAAATTCTGTTTTCTCCAACATTGGTGTGTCCGGTCCACGGCGTCATCCATTACTTGTGGGAACCAATACCAAAGCTTTAGGACACGGATGAAGGGAGGGAGCAAATCAGGTTACCTAAACAGAAGGCACCACGGCTTGCAAAACCTTTCTCCCAAAAATAGCCTCCGAAGAAGCATAAGTATCAAATTTGTAGAATTTGGCAAAAGTGTGCAGAGAAGACCAAGTCGCTGCCTCACATATCTGATCAACAGAAGCCTCGTTCTTGAAGGCCCATGTGGAAGCCACAGCCCTAGTAGAGTGAGCTGTGATTCGTTCAGGAGGCTGCCGTCCGGCAGTCTCATAAGCCAATCGGATAATGCTTTTCAGCCAGAAAGAAAGAGAGGTAGCAGTAGCTTTTTGTCCTCTCCTCTTACCAGAATAAACGACAAACAAAAAAGAAGTTTTGTCTGAAATCCTTTGTTGCTTCTAAATAGAACTTTAAAGCACGGACTACATCTAAATTGTGTAACAAACGTTCCTTCTTTGAAACTGGATTCGGACACAAAGAAGGGACAACTATTTCCTGGTTAATATTCTTGTTGGAAACAACTTTTGGAAGAAAACCAGGCTTGGTACGCAAAACAACCTTATCTGAATGGAACACCAGATAGGGTGGATCACACTGCAAAGCAGATAGTTCAGAAACTCTTCTAGCAGAAGAAAAAGCATTCAAAAACAGAACTTTCCAAGATAGTAACTTGATATCTATGGAATGTAAGGGTTCAAATGGAACCCCTTGAAGAACTGAAAAAAATAAATTTAGACTCCAGGGAGGAGTCAAAGGTCTGTAAACAGGTTTGATTCTGACCAAAGCCTGTACAAAAGCTTGTACATCTGGCACAGCTGCCAGTCGTCTGTGTAACAAGACAGATAAAGCAGATCTCTGTCCATTTAGAGAACTCGCTGACAATCCCTTATCCAAACCTTCTTGTTAGAAAGGAGAGGATCCTGGGAATATTAATCCATGAGAATCCCTTGGATTCACACCAACAGATATATCCTTTCCATATTTTATGGTAAATCCTTCTAGTCACAGGTTTTCTGGCTTGGACCAGAGTATCTATCACTGAATCTGAAAACCCGCGCTTGGATAAAATCAAGTGTTCAATTTCCAAGCAGTCAGCTGGAGAGAAACTAGATTTGGATGTTCGAATGGACCTTGCACTAGAAGATCCTGTCTCAAAGGTAGCTTCCATGGTGGAGCCGATGACATATTCACCAGGTCTGCATACCAAGTCCTGCATGGCCACGCAGGAGCTATCAGAATCACTGAGGCCTTCTCCTGTTTGATCCTGGGATGTGAATTGCAGATAGATGGCAGGAGTGATCCTCCGCCCATTTGATGATCTTGGATACCTCTCTCATCGCCAAGGAACTGGTTGTTCCTCCCTGATGGTTGATGTAAGCTACAGTCGTCATGTTGTCTGACTTGAATCTTATGAATCCGGCCTTCGCTAGTTGAGGCCAAGCCCGGAGAGCATTGAATATCGCTCTCAGTTCCAGGATGTTTATCGGGAGAAGAGACTTTTCCCGAGACCATAGCTTTCAGGGAATCCCAGACCGCGCCCCAGCCTAATAGACTGGCGTCGGTCGTGACAATGACCCACTCTGGTCTGCGGAAACTCATTCCCTGAGACAGGTGATCCTGTGACAACCACCAACGGAGTGAGTCTCTGGTCATCTGGTCTACTTGAATCTTTGGAGACAAGTCTGTATAGTCCCCATTCCACTGCTTGAGCATGCACAGTTGTAATGGTCTTAGATGAATTTGAGCAAAAGGAACTATGTCCATTGCTGCAACCATCAACCCTACTACTACCATGCACTGAGCTATGGAAGGCTGCAGAATAGAGTGAAGAACTTGACAAGCTTTAGAAGCTTTGACTTTCTGACTTTTGTCAGGAAGATCTTCATTTTTAAAGAATCTATTATCGTTCCCAAGAAGGGAACTCTTGTCGACGGAGACAGGTAACTCTTTTCTACGTTCACCTTCCACCCGTGAGATATGAGAAAGGCTAGAACAATGTCTGTATGAGCCTTTGCTTTGGAAAGAGACAACGTTTGGATTAGAATGTTGTCCAGATAAGGTGCCACTGCAATACCCCTTGGTCTTAGAACCTCTAGAAGGGACCCTAGCACCTTTGTGAAAATCCTTGGATGATCTTTGTGGATAGGAATATGTAGATACGCATCCTTTAAATCCACAGTAGTCATAAATTGACCCTCCTGGATTGTAGATAAAATTGTTCGAATGGTTTCCATTTGAATGATGGAACTCTGAGAAATTTGTTTAGAATTTTTAAATCCAGAATTGGTCTGAAAATTCCCTCTTTTTTTGGGAACTACAAACAGATTTGAGTAAAACCCCCGACCTTGTTCCACAGTTGTAACTGGGTGTATCACTCCCATCTTTAACAGGTCTTCTACACAATGTAAGAATGCCTGTCTCTTTATTTGGTTTGAAGATAAGTTAGACATGTGGAACCTTCCCCTTGAGGGTAGTTCCTTGAACTCCAGAAGAAAACCCTGAGAGACTATTTCTAGTGTCCAGGGATCCTGAACATCTCTTGCCTAAGCCTGAGCAAAGAGAGAGAGTCTGCCCCCTACTAGATCTGGTCCCGGATCGGGGGCTACCCCTTCATGCTGTTTTGGTAGCAGCAGCAGGCTTCTTGGCCTGTTTACCCTTGTTCCAGCCTTGCATTGATTTCCAAGCTGGTTTAGTCTGGGAAGCGTTACCCTCTTGTCTAGAGGCTGCCGAGTTGGAAGCCGGTCCGTTCCTGAAATTGCGAATGGAACGAAAATTGGACTTATTCTTAGCCTTGAAAGGTTTATCTTGTGGGAGGGCATGGCCCTTTCCCTCAGTGATGTCTGAAATAATCTCTTTCAATTCTGGCCCAAAAAGGGTCTTACCTTTGAAAGGGGTATTAAGCAATTTTGTCTTGGAAGATACATCCGCCGACCAAGACTTTAGCCAGAGCGCTCTACGCACCCCAATTGTAAACCCTGAATTTTTCGCCGCTAACCTCGCTAACTGCAAAGCGGTGTCTAAAATAAAGGAATTAGCTAACTTAAGTGCGTGAATTCTGTCCATGACTTCCTCATACGGAGTCTCCCTACTGAGCGACTTTTCCAGTTCCTTGAACCAGAACCACGCCGCTGTAGTGACAGGAATAATGCACGAAATAGGTTAAAGGAGGTAACCTTGCTGTACAAAAATCTTTTTAAGCAAACCCTCCAATTTTTTATCCATAGGATCTTTGAAAGCACAATTGTCCTCAATAGGAATGGTCGTGCGCTTGGCTAGAGTAGAAACCGCCCCCTCAACCTTAGGGACTGTTTGCCATGTGTCCTTCCTGGGGTCGACCATAGGGAACAATTTCTTAAATATAGGAGGAGGGACAAAAGGTATGCCTGGCTTCTCCCACTCCTTATTCACTATGTCCGCCACCCGTTTAGGTATCGGAAAAGCATCAGGGTGCACCAGGACCTCAAGGAACTTGTCCATCTTGCACAATTTTTCTGGGTTGACCAGATTGTCACAATCATCCAGAGTAGATAGCACCTCCTTAAGTAATGCGCGGAGATGATCTAATTTATATTTAAATGTCACAACATCAGGTTCTGCCTGCTGAGAAATTCTTCCTGTATCAGAAATTTCCCCATCTGACAAACCCTCCCTCACTGCCACTTCAGATTGGTGTGAGGGTATGACAGAAAAATTATCATCAGTGCCCTCCTGCTCTACAGTGTTTAAAACAGAGCAATCGCGCTTTCTCTGA
This sequence comes from Bombina bombina, assembly GCF_027579735.1. Classification (NCBI taxonomy): domain Eukaryota; kingdom Metazoa; phylum Chordata; class Amphibia; order Anura; family Bombinatoridae; genus Bombina; species Bombina bombina. The sequence continues at coordinate 140,051,146 of NC_069500.1, forward strand.
AATGCTGGCATTTTGGATAAAATATTAGCTATGGAGTTATCCATTACTGCCGTCAATTGCTGCATAGTAACAAGCATTGGCACGCTAGAAGTACTAGGGGTCGCCTGCGCGGGCATAACTGGTATAGACACAGAAGGAGATGATGTAGAACTATGTCTACTTCCTTCATCTGAGGAATCATCCTGGGCAACTTTACAATTTGTGACAGTACTGTCCTTACTTTGTTTGGACGCTATGGCACAAATATCACACATATTTGAAGGGGGAACCACATTGGCTAAAATACATACATTACATGATCTATCTGAAGGTACAGACATGTTAAACAGGCTTAAACTGGTTAATAAAGCACAAAAACCGTTTTAAAACAAAACCGTTACTGTCTCTTTAAATGTTAAACAGGGCACACTTTATTACTGAATATGTGAAAAACTATGAAGGAATTATCCAATCTTTACCAAATTTTCACCACAGTGTCTTAATGCATTCAAAGTATTGCACCCCAATTTTCAAGCTGTTAACCCTTAAAATGTGGAAACCGGAGCCGTTTTTAATTTTAACCCCCTTACAGTCCCAGCTACAGCCTTTGCTGCGACTTCACCAATCCCAGGGGGGTATATGATATCAAATGAAGCCTTCTAGGAACGTTTTTAGTGGATTCCAGACCCACACACATGCAGCTGCATGTACTGTACTCAAAAGTAACTGCACAGTAATGGCGCGAAAATGAGGCTCTGCCAACTACAGAGAAAGGCCCTTCCTGACTGGGAAGGTGTCTTAACAAGTGCCTGGTGCTAAAAAACGTTCCTCAATGTTATAAAAGTGTGAAATTCAACTTCAAACTGCATATAATACTTAAATAAAGCAATCGATTTAGCCCTTAAGAGTGTCTACCAGTGTATAGCCCATAATAAGCCCTTTATTCTGTTTGAGACTAAGAAAATGGCTTACCAATCCCCATGAGGGAAAATGACAGCCTTCCAGCATTACACAGTCTTGTTAGAAAAATGGCTAGTCATACCTTGAGCAGAAATGTCTGCAAACTGTTCCCCCCAACTGAAGTTCTCTCATCTCAACAGTCCTGTGTGAGAACAGCAACTGATTTTAGTTACTGTCTGCTAAAATCATAATCCTCTTTTAAACAGAACTCTTTATCTCTTTCTGTTTCAGAGTAAATAGTACATACCAGCACTATTTTAAAATAACAAACTCTTGATAGAAGAATAAAAAACTACAACTAAACACTACAAACTCCTCACCATCCCCGAGGAGATGCTACTTGTTCAGAGCGGCAAGGAGAATGACTGGGGGGGCGGAGCCTGGGAGGGACTATATGGACAGCTCTTGCTGTGTGCTCTCCTTGCCTTTCCCTGTGGGGGAGGAGAATATCCCGCAAGTAATGGATGACGCCGTGGACCGGACACACCAATGTTGGAGAAATGTATATTTGTGAATGTTGAGATGTTATATTGGTTTCACTGGTAAAAATAAATAATTAAATTGGGTATATATTTGTTTTTTGTTAAGTTGCCTAATAATTATGCACAGTAATAGTCACCTGCACACACAGATATCCCCTAAAATAGCTATAACTAAAAACAAACTAAAAACTACTTCCAAAACTATTCAGCTTTGATATTAATGAGTTTTTTGGGTTCATTGAGAACATGGTTGTTGTTCAATAATAAAATGAATCCTCAAAAATACAACTTGCCTAATAATTCTGCACTCCCTGTGTGTGTGTGTGTGTGTGTGTATGTATATATATATATATATATATATATATATATATATATATATATATATATATATATATATATATATATATATATATATATATATATACATATACACACACACACACACACACACATTATAGAGGTTAGTACCTTTTATAAAAAAAAATAATGTTATTCAAAATTTAGTTTAGTGGTCCCTGAGGTCCAAAAGGTTGGCAACCCCTGATCTAGAATGTCATCTAATGGAGTCTCAACCTTAAGAGACTCTTCTAGAGCCTCAAACCTAAAAGCTGCTGCAGTAGTTACTGGAACAATGCAAGCTGTAGGTTGTAAAAGAAATCCCTGATTAACAAATAATTTCTTTAGTAGACCCTCTAATTTATTATCCATAGGATCCTTGAAAGCACAACTATCCTCAATGGGTATAGTAGTACGTTTAGCTAGGGAAGATATAGCTCCCTCTACCTTAGGGACCGTGTGCCATGAGTCCCGAATGGTATCTGATATATGAAACATTTTCTTAAAATTAGGAGAGGGAGAAAACGGTATACCTGGTCTATCCCATTCCTTACTAATAATTTCCGAAATTCTCTTCGGAACCGGAAAAACATCAGTGTAAGTAGGAACTTCCAAATATTTATCCATTTTACACAATTTCTTTGAAGGAATCACAATAGGATCATCCAGAGTCGCTAAAACCAGCCTAAGCAACAGGCGGAGGTGTTCAAGCCTAAATTTAAATGACATAGCATCCGAATCTGTCTGAGACAAAACATTCCCTGAATCAGAAATTTCACCCTCAGACAGTAATTCCCTGATCCCCAACTCAGAGCACTGTGAGGGAACATCGGAAATAGCTAATAAAGCATCAGAAGATTCAGTATCTACATTAATACTTGACCTACTGCGTTTACCCTGCAACACTGGTAATTTAGACAATACCTCTGTAAGGGTAGTTGACATAACTGCAGCCAGCTCCTGCAGAGTAAAGGAATTAGACGCACTAGAAGTACTAGGCGTCGCTTGTGTGGGCATAAAAAGGTTGTGACACTTGGGGAGAATTGGATGGCATATCCTGATTCTCTTCAGACTGAGAATCATCCTTAGGAACACTTACTTTATTTAAAATATGCTTTTTACATTGTAAAGCCCTTTCAGTACAAAAGTTACACAATGTTAGAGGGGGGTGCACAATAGCTTCTAAACACATAGAACAATGAGAAACCTCAATGTCAGACATGTTGAACAGACTAGTAATACCACAAAAGTCGTTTAAACACTTATTTATAGCATAAAATAAACATTAGAAAAAACGTGTACTGTGCCTTTAAGAAAAGAAAAAGTGAACAATTTTTCCAAAATGCGCAAAAAACGTTAAATTATTCCCAAATTTAACTTAATATCGTTGGTTAATACAAAAATTACTGCACCCAGAAGCAAGGGCAAAAATAAGGCTTTAGAAGTACTTATATCAACATGTAGTCAAAAAATAGATAAAAATACACTCTGCTGTGGCGCCTACCTGCCCCCAGGGTACTTTGAATCAAGTTTCCAACCCTTCAGACCAGCTACACAGTCCAGGAGCCACCGAGTTTCTGTTTGCTGCTGCTAAGCCTGAAGAAATTGCGCCAAAATAGGCTCCGCCCCTTCAGGTAAAAAGTCAAAGTAGGCCCAAACAACACCAAATGGAAAACAAAATGTATGCTTACCTGATAAATTTATTTCTCTTGTGGTATATCCAGTCCACGGATTCATCCATTTCTTGTGGGATATTCTCCTTCCCAACAGGAAGCTGCAAGAGGATCACCCACAGCAGAGCTGTCTATATAGCTCCTCCCCTAACTGCCACCTCCCAGTCATTCGACCGAAGACAAGCAAGAGAAAGGAGAAACTATAGGGTGCAGTGGTGACTGTAGTTTAAAAATTAAAAAACACCTGCCTTAAAATGACAGGGCGGGCCGTGGACTGGATACACCACAAGAGAAATAAATTTATCAGGTAAGCATAAATTTTGTTTTCTCTTGTAAGGTGTATCCAGTCCACAGATTCATCCATTACTTGTGGGATACCAATACCAAAGCTATAGGACACGGATGAAGGGAGGGACAAGGCAGGCGTTTAAACGGAAGGCACCACTGCTTGTAAGACCTTTCTCCCAAAAATAGCCTCCGAAGAAGCAAAAGTATCAAATTTGTAGATTTTAGAAAAAGTATGAAGCGAAGACCAAGTCGCCACCTTACAAATCTGTTCAACAGAAGCCTCATTTTTAAAAGCCCATGTGGAAGCCACTGCTCTAGTGGAATGAGCTGTAATTCTTACAGGAGGCTGCTGGCCAGCAATCTCATAAGCTAAGCGGATTATACTTCTTAACCAAAAGGAAAGAGAAGTTGCCGAAGCCTTTTGTCCTTTCCTCTGTCCAGAGTAGACAACAAACAATGCAGATGTTTGACGAAAATCTTTAGTAGCTTGTAAATAAAACTTTAAAGTACGAACCACGTCAAGTTTGTGTAATAGACGTTCCTTCTTTGAAGAAGGATTAGGACACAGTGACGGAACAACAATCTCCTGATTTATATTCTTATTAGATACCACCTTAGGAAGATCAGATAAGGGGAATCATACTGCAAGGCAGATAACTCAAACTCTTCGAGCCGAAGAGATAGCTACCAAGAACAGAACTTTCCAAGATAAAAGCTTGATATCTATGGAATGCAGAGGTTCAAACGGAACCCCTTGAAGAACTTTAAGAACTAAATTTAAACTCCATGGCGGAGCAACAGGTTTAAACACAGGCTTGATTCTAACTAAAGCCTGACAAAATGCCTGAATGTCTGGAACATCCGCCAAACGCTTGTGCAAAATAATAAACAGAGCAGAAATCTGTCCCTTAAGGAACTAGCTGACAATCCCTTCTCCAATCCTTCTTGGAGAAAAGACAATATCCTGGGAATCCTGACTTTACTCCATGAGTAACCCTTGGATTCACAACAATGAAGATATTTACACCAAATCTTATGATAGATTTTCCTGGTGACAGGCTTTCGAGCCTGAATTAGGGTATCGATGACCGACTCGGAAAAACCACGCTTTGATAAAATCAAGCGTTCAATCTCCAAGCAGTCAGACGCAAAGAAATTAGATTTGGATGTTTGAAGGGACCTTGAAGTAGAAGGTCCTGCCTCAGCGGCAGAGTCCATGTTGGAAAGGATGACATGTCCACCAGATCTGCATACCAAGTCCTGCTTGGCCACGCAGGAGCTATCAAAATCACCAAAGCTCTCTCCTGCTTGATCTTGGCAATCAGCCGAGGGAGCAGAGTAAACGGTGGAAACACATAAGCCAGGCTGAAGGACCAGGGCGCTGCTAGAGCATCTACCAGCGCTGCCTGGGGATCCCTTGACCTGGACCCGTAACAAGGAAGTTTGGCGTACTGACGAGACGCCATGAAATCCAGTTCTGGTTTGCCCCATAGTTGAATCAGCTGGGCAAATACCTCCGGATGGAGCTCCCACTCCCCCGGATGAAAAGTCTGCCGACTTAGAAAATCCGCCTCCCAGTTCTCTACTCCTGGGATATGGATAGCTGAGAGATGGCAAGAGTGAACCTCTGCCCATAGAATTATCTTTGAAACCTCCAACATTGCCAGGGGGCTCCTTGTTCCCCCCTGATGGTTGATATAGGCTACAGTTGTAATGTTGTCCGACTGAAATCTGATTAACCTGACCGCAACAAGCTGAGGCCAAACCTGAAGGGCATTGAATATCGCTCTTAATTCCAGAATGTTTATTGGAAGGAGAGCCTCCTCCTGAGTCCACGAGCCCTGAGCCTTCAGGGAGTTCCAGACTGCACCCCAGCCCAGAAGGCTGACATCTGTCGTTACTATAGTCCAATCTGGCCGGCGGAAGCTCATCCCATTGGACAGATGGACCTGAGATAGCCACCAGAGAAGAGAATCCCTGGTTTCTTGATCCAGATTTAGTAGAGGGGACAAATCTGTGTAATCCCCATTCCACTGACTGAGCATGCAAAGTTGCAGCGGTCTGAGATGTAGGCGGGCAAACGGTACTATGTCCATTGCCGCTACCATTAAACCGATAACTTCCATACACTGAGCCACTGAAGGACGAGAAGTGGAATAAAGAACACGGCAAGAGTCTAGAAGTTTTGACAATCTGGCCTTCGTTAGGTAAATCTTCATTTCTACCGAATCTATCAGAGTCCCTAGGAATGAAACTTTTGTTAGAGGTGATAGAGAACTCTTTTCTTCGTTCACCTTCCACCCATGGGACCTCAGAAATGCCAGAACAATGTCCGTGTGGGACCTGGCAACTGAAAAGTCGACGCCTGTATCAGAATGTCGTCTAAGTAAGGGGCTACTGCTATACCCCACGGTGGTGCCGTGGCCAACCCGAAGGGAAGCGCCACAAACTGGTAGTACCTGTCTAGAAAGGCAAACCTGAGAAAACGATGATGATGATGATCTTTGGGTATCGGGATGTGAAGATAAGCATCCTTTAGGTCTATGGTAGTCATATATTGACCCTCCTGGATCATAGGAAGGATGGTTCGAATAGTCTCCATCTTGAAGGATGGAACTCTGAGAAATTTGTTTAAGATCTTGAGATCTAAGATTGGTCTGAATGTTCCCTCTTTCTTGGGAACTACAAACAGATTTGAATAGAAGCCCTGACCCTGTTCCTCCTGCGCAACTGGGTGCATCACTCCCATAATTAGAAGGTCTTGAACACAATGTAAGAATGCCTCTCTCTTTATCTGGTTTGCAGATAAAATTGAGAGATGAAATCTCCCTTTTGGGGGAGAGGTTTTGAATTCCAGAAGATAACCTTTGCACACAATTTCCAATGCCCAGGGATCCTGGACATCTCTTGCCCAAGCCTGGGAGAAGAGAGAGTGTCTGCCCCCTACTAGATCCGTTTCCGGATTGGGGGCTGCTCCTTCATGCTGTCTTAGAGGCAGCAGCAGGCTTTTTGGCCTGTTTCCCCTTGTTCCAAGCCTGGTTTGGTCTCCAGACCGGCTTAGACTGGGCAAAAGTTCCCTCTTGTTTTGTGTTAGAGGAAGTTGAAGCTGCGCGACTCTTGAAGTTTAGAAAGGGCCGAAAACTGTTTGGTCCTTAATTTGTTGGACCTGTCTTGAGGAAGGGCGTGGCCTTTTCCTCCAGTGATGTCAGAAATTATCTCCTTCAGTCCAGGCCCAAATAGGTTCTGTCCTTTGAAGGGAATGTTGAGAAGTTTAGACTTTGAAGTCACGTCAGCTGACCAGGATTTAAGCCATAGCGTCCTACGCTCCTGAAGAGCAAAACCTGAATTTTTAGCCGTTAGCTTGGTTAAATAAACAACGGCATCAGAAACAAATGAATTGGCTAACTTAAGGGCCCTAAGCTTGTCAATAATATCTTCCAACGGGGTTTCAACCTGTAGAGCCTCCTCTAGGGACTCAAACCAGAAAGCCGCGGCAGCAGTGACTGGGGCAATGTATGCAAGAGGCTGGAGAATAAAATCTTGTTGAATAAAAATTTTCTTAAGGTAACTCTCTAATTTTTTATCCATTGGATCTAGAAAAACATAATTTATGTAAGAACTTACCTGATAAATTCATTTCTTTCATATTAGCAAGAGTCCATGAGCTAGTGACGTATGGGATATACATTCCTACCAGGAGGGGCAAAGTTTCCCAAACCTCAAAATGCCTATAAATACACCCCTCACCACACCCACAATTCAGTTTAACGAATAGCCAAGAAGTGGGGTGATAAGAAAGGAGCGAAAGCATCAAAAATAAGGAATTGTAATAATTGTGCTTTATACAAAAAAATCATAACCACCACAAAAAGGGTGGGCCTCATGGACTCTTGCTAATATGAAAGAAATGAATTTATCAGGTAAGTTCTTACATAAATTATGTTTTCTTTCATGTAATTAGCAAGAGTCCATGAGCTAGTGACGTATGGGATAGCAGATACCCAAGATGTGGAACTTCCACGCAAGAGTCACTAGAGAAAGAGGGATAAAATAAAGACAGCCAACTCCGCTGAAAAAATAATCCACAACCCAAATCAAAAAAACAGAATTTATGTTTACCTGATAAATTTCTTTCTCCAACGGTGTGTCCGGTCCACGGCTTCATCCTTATTTGTGGGATATTCTCTTCCCCTACAGGAAATGGCAAAGAGAGCACCCAGCAAGAGCTGTCCATATAGCTCCCCCTCTGGCTCCGCCCCCCAGTCATTCGACCGACGGTTAGGAGAAAAAGGAGAAACTATAGGGTGCCGTGGTGACTGTAGTGTATAAAGAAAGAAATTTTTCAAACCCGATTAAGAACCAGGGCGGGCCGTGGACCGGACACACCGTTGGAGAAAGAAATTTATCAGGTAAACATAAATTCTGTTTTCTCCAACATTGGTGTGTCCGGTCCACGGCTTCATCCTTACTTGTGGGAACCAATACCAAAGCTTTAGGACACGGATGAAGGGAGGGAGCAAACCAGGTTACCTAAACGGAAGGCACCACGGCTTGCAAAAACCTTTCTCCCAAAAATAGCCTCCGAAGAAGCATAAGTATCAAATTTGTGAAATTTGGCAAAAGTATGCAGAGAAGACCAAGTCGCTGCCTTACAGATCTGATCAACAGAAGCCTCGTTCTTGAAAGCCCATGTGGAAGCCACAGCTCTAGTAGAATGAGCTGTAATTCGTTCAGGAGGCTGCCGTCCGGCAGTCTCATAAGCCAATCGGATGATGCTTTTCAGCCAAAAAGAAAGAGAGGTAGCAGTAGCTTTCTGCCCTCTCCTCTTACCAGAATACACAACAAACAAGGATGACGTCTGTCTGAAATCCTTTGTTGCTTCTAAATAGAACTTTAAAGCACGGACCACATCTAGATTGTGTAACAAGCGTTCCTTCTTTGAAACTGGATTCGGACACAGAGAAGGAACAACAATTTCCTGGTTAATATTCCTGTTGGAAACGACCTTTGGAAGAAAAACAGGCTTGGTACGTAAAACTACCTTATCTGTATGGAATACCAGATAGGGAGAAGTACACTGCAAAGCAGATAATTCAGAAACTCTTCTAGCAGAAGAAATAGCATCCAAAAACAGAACTTTCCAAGATAGTAACTTAATATCTAAGGAATGCATGGGTTCAAACGGAACCCCCTGAAGAACTGAAAGAACTAAATTTAGACTCCAAGGAGGAGTTATGGGCCTGTAAACAGGCTTGATTCTAACCAATGCCTGTACAAACGCCTGTACATCTGGCACTGCTGCCAGACGTTTGTGCAACAAAACAGACAGAGCAGATATCTGTCCTTTAAGAGAACTCGCTGACAACCCTTTATCCAAACCCTCTTGGAGAAAGGAAAGTATCCTAGGAATTGTAATTTTACTCCAAGAGAATCCCTTGGATTCGCACCAACAGATATATTTTTTCCATATCTTATGGTAAATCTTCCTAGTCACAGGTTTTCTGGCTTGGACCAGAGTATCTATAACTGAATCTGAAAACCCACGCTTAGATAAAATCAAGCTTTCAATTTCCAAGCAGTCAGTTGCAGAGAGACTAGATTTGGATGTTCGAATGGACCTTGTACTAGAAGATCCTGTCTCAAAGGTAGCCTCCATGGTGGAGCCGATGACATATTCACCAGGTCTGCATACCAAGTCCTGCGTGGCCACGCAGGGGCTATTGGAATCACCGAAGCCTGTTCCTGTTTGATCCTGGCTACAAGCCTGGGAAGGAGAGGGAACGGTGGAAACACATAAGCTAGGTTGAACGACCAAGGCGCCACTAATGCATCCACCAGTGTAGCCTTGGGATCCCTGGATCTGGACCCGTATCGAAGAACCTTTGCATTCTGGCGAGACGCCATCAGATCCATATCTGGAATGCCCCATAGCTGAGTTAACTGGGCAAAAACCTCCGGGTGGAGTTCCCACTCCCCCGGATGAAAAGTCTGACGACTCAAATAATCCGACTCCCAGTTGTCCACTCCTGGGATGTGAATTGCAGATAGGTGGCAGGAGTGATCCTCCGCCCATTTGATGATCTTGAATACCTCTCTCATCGCTAAGGAACTCTTTGTTCCCCCTGATGATTGATGTACGCTACAGTCGTCATGTTGTCCGACTGGAACCTTATGAATTTGGCCTTTGCTAGGTGAGGCCACGCCAGGAGCGCATTGAATATCGCTCTCAGTTCTAAAATGTTTATCGGGAGAAGAGACTCTTCTCGAGACCATAGACCTTGAGCTTTCAGAGAGTCCCAGACCGCACCCCAGCCTAAGAGACTGGCGTCGGTCGTGACAATGACCCATTCTGGTCTGCGGAAACTCATTCCCTGAGACAGGTGATCGTGAGACAACCACCAGCGGAGAGAATCCCTGGTTACCTGGTCTACTTGAATCTGGGGAGACAAGTCTGCATAGTCCCCATTCCACTGATTGAGCATGCACAGTTATAATGGTCTTAGATGAATTTGAGCAAAAGGAACTATGTCCATTGCTGCAACCATCAACCCTACTACTTCTATGCACTGAGCTATGGAAGGCTGACGAATAGAGTGAAGAACTTGACAAGAGTTTAGAAGCTTTGACTTTCTGACCTCTGTCATGAAGATCTTCATTTCTAAAGAATCTATAATTGTTCCCAAAAAGGGAACTCTTGTTGACGGAGACAGGGAACTCTTTTCTACGTTCACCTTCCACCCGTGAGATCTGAGAAAAGCTAGAACAATGTCTGTATGAGCCTTTGCTCTGGAAAGAGACGACGCTTGGATTAGAATGTCATCTAGGTAAGGTGCTACAGCAATGCCCCTCGGTCGTAGAACCGCTAGAAGGGACCCTAGCACCTTTGTGAAGATTCTGGGAGCAGTGGCTAAACCGAACGGAAGAGCCACAAACTGGTAATGTTTGTCCATGAAGGCGAACCTCAGGAACTGATGATGATCTTTGTGGATAGGAATATGCAGGTACGCATCCTTTAAGTCCACGGTAGTCATATATTGACCCTCCTGGATTGTTGGTAAAATTGTCCGAATGGTTTCCATCTTGAATGATGGAACTCTGAGGAATTTGTTTAGAATTTTTAGATCCTTGTTCCGCTGTTGGAATTGGGTTTATCACTCCCATTTTTAATAGGTCTCCTACGCAATGTAAGAATGCCTGTCTCTTTATCTGGTCTGAAGATAAGCGAGACATGTGGAACCTTCCCCTTGGAGGAAGTTCCTTGAACTCTAGAAGATACCCTTGAGAGACTATTTCTAGTGCCCAGGGATCCTGAACATCTCTTGCCCAAGCCTGAGCGAAGAGAGAAAATCTGCCCCCTACTAGATCCGGTCCCGGATCGGGGGCTACCCCTTCATGCTGTCTTGGTAGCAGCAGCAGGCTTCTTGGCCTGTTTACCCTTGTTCCAGCCTTGCAATGGTTTCCATGCTGGCTTAGGCTGGGAAGAGTTGCCTTCTTGTCTGGAGGCCGCAGAGTTAGGATTCGGTCCGTTCCTGAAATTGCGAAAGGAACGAAAATTAGATTTGTTCTTAGCCTTGAAAGGCCTATCCTGTGGGAGGGCATGTCCCTTTCCACCAGTAATGTCTGAAATAATCTCTTTCAATTCTGGCCTGAAAAGGGTCTTGCCCTTGAAAGGAATATTAAGCAATTTATTCTTGGACGACACATCCGCCGACCAGGATTTTAGCCAAAGCGCTCTGCGCGCCACTATTGCAAACCCTGAATTTTTCGCCGCTAACTTAGCCAATTGGAAAGCGGCATCCAAAATAAAGGAATTAGCCAACTTTAGTGCGTGAATTCTGTCCATGACTTCATCATATGGAGTCTCTTTTTGGAGCGAATTTTCTAGTTCCTCGAACCAAAAATACGCTGCCGTGGTGACAGGAATAATGCACGAGATTGGTTGAAGCAGGAAACCTTGCTGAACAAATATCTTTTTTAGCAATCCTTCCAATTTTTTATCCATAGGATCTTTAAAAGCGCAACTGTCCTCAACAGGAATAGTTGTGCGCTTAGCCAACGTTGACACTGCCCCCTCAACCTTAGGAACCGTTTGCCATGCGTCCCTTCTGGGGTCAACAATGGGGAACATTTTCTTGAATATAGGAGGTGGAACAAAAGGTATACATGGCTTTTCCCACTCCTTAGTCACTATATCCGCCACCCGCTTGGGTATCGGAAAGGCATCAGCGTGCACTGGGACCTCTAAGAATTTGTCCATCTTGCACAATTTCTCTGGAATTACCAAAGAATCACAGTCATCAAGAGTAGTTAGTACCTCCTTAAGCAGGGCGCGGAGATGTTCTAACTTAAATTTAAATGTTACGACATCAGTGTCTGCCTGCTGAGAAACGTTTCCCCCTCAGACAGGCCCTCCCTCACTGCTAATTCAGATTGATGTGAGGGTATAACTGATAAATTGTCCTCAGCGCCAACCTGCTCATCTTCTGTATTTAAAACTGAGCTGTCACGCTTTCTAGGGTAGGATGGCAGTTTGGATAACAGATTTGCTATAGAATTATCCATTACTGCTCTTAACTGTTGCATAGTAACAAGCATTGGCGCGCTAGATGTACTAGGTATCGCCTGCGCGGGCAAAACTAGTGTTGACACAGAAGGAGAGGATGAGGAACTATCCCCACTACCTTCATTAGAAGAATCATCTTGGGCAATCTCATTCAATGTGGCAGTACTGTCCATACTTTGTTTGGACGCTATGACACAATTTGCACAAACATTAATTGGGGGAACCACCTTGGCTTTCATACACACAGAACATAAGCCATCTGAAGGTATAGACATGTTAGACAGAATTTGGCAGGCTAATAATGCAATAAAAGCGTTTTTAAAGAAAAGCGTTACTGTCCCTTTAAATAATAAACAGGCACACTTTATTTCTGATATTTTGAAAAACAATGAAGGCAATGTCCGATTTTTACAAAATTTTCACCCCAGAGTCCTAATGCCTTGAAAGTATTGCACACCAAGTTTCAAGACTTTAACCCTTAAAATGAGCAAACCGGAGCTATTTGTTCAATTAGACAATTTTAGTACACTACAATCACAGCCACAGCCTTGCTGCGGCTTTTTACCTTCCCTGAGAGTTATTCAGCAATGAAATAAACCTTCCAGAGTCCGTTTTAGTATGCCACAGGACCTCTCACATGAAGCTGCATGCACTGCCATGGAAGTAAACTGCGCAATTGAGGCGCAAAAACGGGGCCTCCTTCCTCTGCATACCAGAGTGAAGGGGCCTTCCTGACTGAAATAGCCATCTAACTCAATGCCAGGCGATAAAAACGTTCCCAAAAGTGCTTTTAAGTGCACAAAACACTCTAAATGCCATTAAAATATGAAATAAAACAATCGATTTAGCCCACAATAGTGTCAACCAGTGTAGAGCCCATTTGTAAGCCTTAATCTGTTATGAGTCTGAGAAAATGGCTTACTTACCCCTTAAGGGAAAACTGACAGTCTTCTACAATTAACATGTCTTGTTAGAAATATGACTGATCATACCTTGAGCAGAAAAGTCTGCAAACTGTTCCCCCCAACTGAAGTTCTCTGGGCTCAACAGTCCTGCGTGGGAACAGCAATTGATTTTAGTTACTGCTGCTAAAATCATACTCCTCTTTTAACAGAACTCTTCATCCTTTTCTGTTTTAGAGTAAATAGTACAAACCGGCACTATTTTAAAATAACAAACTCTTGATAGAAGAATAAAAAACTACAACTAACACCACATACTCTTTACCATCCCCGTGGAGATGCTACTTGTTCAGAGCGGCAAAGAGAATGACTGGGGGACGGAGCCAGAGGGGGACCTATATGGACAGCTCTTGCTGGGTGCTCTCTTTGCCATTTCCTGTAGGGGAAGAGAATATCCCACAAATAAGGATGAAGCCGTGGACCGGACACACCAATGTTGGAGAAATTTGAAATAATAAGCAGAAGAATCAAACTGAAACAGCTGCCTGAAGTACTTTTCTACCAAAAACTGCTTCAGAGGAAGAGAAAACATCAAAATGGTAGAATTTAGTAAAAGTATGCAAAGAAGACCAAGTTGCTGCTTTGCAAATTTGATCAATAGAAGCTTCATTTCTAAAAGCCCAGGAAGTAGAAACTGACCTAGTAGAATGAGCCGTAATCCTTTGAGGCGGGGACTTACCCGACTCTACATAAGCATGATGAATCAAAGACTTTAACCACGATGCCAATGAAATGGCAGAAGCCTTCTGACCTTTCCTGGAACCAGAAAAGATAACAAATAGACTAGAAGTCTTTCTGAAACCTTTAGTAGATTCAACATAATATTTCAAAGCTCTCACTACATCCAAAGAATGTAAAGATCTCTCCAGAGAATTCTTAGGATTAGGACACAATGAAGGGACAACAATTTCTCTACTAATGTTGTTAGAATTCACAACCTTAGGTAAAAATTTAAATGAAGTCTGCAACACCGCCTTATCCTGATGAAAAATCAGAAAAGGAGATTCACAAGAAGGAGCAGATAATTCAGAAACTCTTCTAGCAGAAGAGATGGCCAAAAGGAACAAAACTTTCCAAGAAAGTAATTTAATATCCAGAGAATGCATAGGTTCAAACGGAGGAGCCTGTAAAGCCCTCAGAACCAAATTAAGACTCCAAGGAGGAGAGAATGACTTAATGACAGGCTTGATACGAACCAAAGCCTGTACAAAACAATGAATATCAGGAAGATTAGCAATATTTCTGTGAAAAAGAACAGAAAGAGCAGAGATTTGACCTTTCAAAGAGCTTGCAGACAAACCCTTATCCAAACCATCCTGAAGACACTGTAAAATTCTAGGAATTCTAAAAGAATGCCAAGAGAATTTATGAGAAGAACACCAAGAAATGTAAGCCTTCCTGACTCGGTAATAAATCTTCCTAGACACAGATTTACGAGCCTGTAACATAGTATTAATCACTGAGTCAGAGAAACCTCTATGACTAAGAATCAAGCGTTCAATCTCCATACCTTCAAATTTAATGATTTGAGATCCTGATGGAAAAATGGGCCTTGAGATAGAAGGTCTGGTCTTAACTGAAGTGTCCAAGGTTGGCAACTGGCCATCCAAATGAGATCCGCATACCAAAACCTGTGAGGCCATGCTGGAGCCACCAGCAGTACAAACAAACGCTCCATTAGAATTTTGGAAATCACTCTTGGAAGAAGAACTAGAGGCGGAAAGATATAAACAGGATGATAATTCCAAGGAAGCGACAACGCATCCACTGCTTCCGCCTGAGGATCCCTGGATCTGGACAGATACCTGGGAAGTTTCTTGTTTAGATGAGAGGCCATCAGATCTATTTCTGAAAGTCCCCAGATTTGAACCATCTGAAGAAATACCTCTGGGTGAAGAGACCATTCGCCCGGATGTAACGTCTGGCGACTGAGATAATCCGCTTCCCAATTCTCTACACCTGGGATGTGAACCGCAGAAATTAGACAGGAGCTGGATTCCGCCCATACAAGTATCCGAGATACTTCTTTCATAGCCTGAGGACTGCGAGTCCCACCTTGATGATTGACATATGCCACAGTTGTGACTTTGTCTGTCTGAAAACAAATAAACGATTCTCTCTTCAGAAGAGGCCAGAACAGAAGAGCTCTGAAAATTGCACGGAGTTCCAAAATGTTGATTGGTAATCTCGCCTCCTGAGATTCCCAAACTCCCTGCGCTGTCAGAGATTCCCATACAGCTCCCCAACCTGAAAGACTCGCATCTGTTGAGATTACAGTCCAGGTTGGACGAACAAAAACATAATTTATGTAAGAACTTACCTGATAAATTCATTTCTTTCATATTAGCAAGAGTCCATGAGCTAGTGACGTATGGGATATACATTCCTACCAGGAGGGGCAAAGTTTCCCAAACCTCAAAATGCCTATAAATACACCCCTCACCACACCCACAAATCAGTTTAACAAATAGCCAAGAAGTGGGGTGATAAGAAAAAAGTGCGAAAGCATAAAAAACAAGGAATTGGAATAATTGTGCTTTATACAAAAAAATCATAACCACCACAAAAAAGGGTGGGCCTCATGGACTCTTGCTAATATGAAAGAAATGAATTTATCAGGTAAGTTCTTACATAAATTATGTTTTCTTTCATGTAATTAGCAAGAGTCCATGAGCTAGTGACGTATGGGATAATGACTACCCAAGATGTGGATCTTCCACGCAAGAGTCACTAGAGAGGGAGGGATAAAATAAAGACAGCCAATTCCGCTGAAAAATAATCCACACCCAAAATAAAGTTTAAATCTTATAATGAAGAAAACTGAAATTATAAGCAGAAGAATCAAACTGAAACAGCTGCCTGAAGTATTTTTCTACCAAAAACTGCTTCAGAAGAAGAATACACATCAAAATGGTAGAATTTAGTAAAAGTATGCAAAGAAGACCAAGTTGCTGCTTTGCAAATCTGATCAATCGAAGCTTCATTCCTAAACGCCCAGGAAGTAGAAACTGACCTAGTAGAATGAGCTGTAATCCTTTGAGGCGGAGATTTACCCGACTCGACATAAGCATGATGAATTAAAGATTTCAACCAAGATGCCAAAGAAATGGCAGAGGCCTTCTGACCTTTCCTAGAACCGGAAAAGATAACAAATAGACTAGAAGTCTTTCGGAAATTCTTAGTAGCTTCAACATAATATTTCAAAGCTCTAACTACATCCAAAGAATGCAAAGATCTCTCCTTAGAATTCTTAGGATTAGGACATAATGAAGGAACCACAATTTCTCTACTAATGTTAGAATTCACAACCTTAGATAAAAATTTAAAAGAAGTTTGCAACACCGCCTTATCCTGATGGAAAATCAGAAAAGGAGATTCACAAGAAAGAGCAGATAATTCAGAAACTCTTCTAGCAGAAGAGATGGCCAAAAGAAAACAAAACTTTCCAAGAAAGTAATTTAATGTCCAGTGAATGCATAGGTTCAAATGGAAGAGCTTGAAGAGCCCCCAGAACCAAATTCAAACTCCAAGGAGGAGAAATTGACTTAATGACAAGTTTTATACGAACCAAAGCTTGTACAAAACAATGAATATCAGGAAGAATAGCAATCCTTCTGTGAAAAAGAACAGAAAGAGCAGAGATGTGTCCTTTCAAGGAACTTGCAGACAAACCTTTATCCAAACCATCCTGAAGAAACTGAAAAATTCTCGGAATTCTAAAAGAATGCCAGGAAAAATGATGAGAAAGACACCAAGAAATGTAAGTCTTCCAGACTCGATAATATATCTTCCTAGATACAGATCTACGAGCCTGTAACATAGTATTAATCACAGAGTCAGAGAAACCTCTTTGACTAAGAATCAAGTGTTCAATCTCCATACCTTTAAATTTAAGGATTTGAGATCCTGATGGTAAAAAAGGATCTTGTGACAGAAGGACTGGTCTTAACGGAAGAGTCCACGGTTGGCAAGAAGCCATGCGGACAAGATCTGTATACCAAAACCTGTGAGACCATGCTGGAGCCACCAGCAGAAAAAACGAGCATTCCTTCAGAATCTTGGAGATTACGCTTGGAAGAAGAACTAGAGGCGGAAAGATATAGGCAGGATGATACTTCCAAGGAAGTGACAATGCATCCACTGCTTCCGCCTGAGGATCCCTGGATCTGGACAGATACCTGGGAAGTTTCTTGTTTAGATGAGAAGCCATCAGATCTATTTCTGGAAGTCCCCACATTTGAACAATCTGAAGTAACACCTCTGAGTGAAGAGACCATTCGCCCGGATGTAACGTTTGGCGACTGAGATAATCCGCTTTCCAATTGTCAATACCTGGGATATGAACCGCAGAGATTAGACAGGAGCTGGATTCCGCCCATACCAGTATTCGAGATACTTCTTTCATAGCCAGAGGACTGTGAGTCCCTCCTTGATGATTGACATATGCCACAGTTGTGACATTGTCTGTCTGAAAACAAATGAACGATTCTCTCTTTAGAAGAGGCCATGACTGAAGATTTCCCAAACCCCTTGTGCTGTCAGAAACCCCCATACAGCTCCCCAACCTGTCAGACTTGCACCTGTTGAGATCACAGTCCAGGTTGGAAGAAAAAAAGAAGCCCCCTGAACTAAACGATGGTGGTCTGTACCACGTCAGAGGGTGTCGAACAATCAGTTTTAAAGATATTAAATGAGATATCTTTGTATAATCCCGGCACCACTGGTTCAGCATACAGAGCTGAAGAGGTTGCATGTGAAAATGAGCAAAGGGGAACACGTCCAATGCAGCAGTCATAAGAACCTAGAATTTCCATTCATAAGGCTACCGAAGGGAGTGATTGAGACTGAAGGTTTCGATAAGCTGAAACCAATTTCAGACGTCTCCTGACCAACAGAGACAGAGTCATGGACACTGAATCTATCCGGAAATCTAAAAAAGGTTACTCTTGTCTGAGGAATCAACAAACTGATTGGTTAATTGATCCTCCAACCATGTTCTTGAAGAAACAACACTCATAAAAAGCTGGAAAGGATCTTTCCATTGAAAATGAGCAAAGGGAATTGAATCCAATGCTGTTAAAACTTCTATGCATATATAGCAACTGAAGGAAATAATAGAGACTAAAGGTACCGACAGACGGAACCCAATACAAATTGTCCCTTGTCTGATAGAGACAAAGATAGTGACATAAACCATCTGGAAACCTAAAAAAAAAAAGGTGACCCTTGCGTGAGGAATTAAGAGCTTTTGAAAAAAGATCCTCTAACTATGTCCTGAAGAGCAAGTGAAACATATGAGAATCCGCATCCTCAGGAAATAATCTGAATGAAAACAGAAAAATGAAGAATACGCATTTATTGTATCTAAAGAAAACAAATAATGCTATCAATGACCACAAAAAAGCAAAATAGTTTGAATAAAACTCAAAAACCCAGTTCCTAGAAAAGGAACTGGAATAAAAACCCCAGAAGATTCCAGGTCTGAGCAGCGCTTGAACCCCATGGGTACCCAGCCATGCCTCAACAGTATCCAAAATATATAGGACAGAAACACACTGAAAGAAAGTGTTAGCCTTACTGGAATAAAATCAAAGAAATTTGGACAAAATAGAACCAAATAAATTTCAAAGAAGTCTTAAACTGCCCCTTACCAGCCAAGCTGGAATACGGCATGTGCATCGCAACATTAGGGAGCTAATTTCGAACCCCAATTAAAAACATGTTACTTGGGAAAGAACTCAGGATTCGTTCCTTAATAAGAACAACCAAACTAGTATAAGCTTAAAGTTTTAGTCTTAGAACTCAATCTTGAAGCCCATAGTAACAGTTAAGAATTGAATCCAATTATAATTGATTATCTTAGAACAAAAGAAATATGGATTTTTTTTTATTTTTTTTTAAATCACAGAATTCTTCTAGCTAAAATAGCTAAAGACATAGATTAACCCTCATTTGCGAATATATTCAATAAAATGAAGACACAAATGAAATCATTAGCATGATAGCCCAGTTTAAAGGACCAGTCAAAACAGAGGACTTGCAAAACAACAAGACAAATGCAACGGCACCTAGTCTAGTAAATGTTGTCCCTTAACAATGCTAAAATAAATCATGATCTGATACTTGATCTTAAAGTAAACAGAAAAAATGAAGCAATTGCAATATCACAGGACCAAGAAAAGTACCTGAAACTAAATAATTTTCCAAAAATAAGATAAAACTATATAAAGGAAAATAAATACTATTTTGCTATAAAAACAATAGCATAATTAGTAGGAGTAGAGATAGCTCCAATAAATTGGAGAACCCTCCAAATTGAATTTAACTGCTGACAAAGAATATAGTTTAAAAATAAAAGACAATTCTCAGCCTATTCCATTCCCTAGTATGGGGAATTGGAAAGAAAACCTCTGAAATCACAGAAGAAATAAAAAGGCAGAAATAGTGTCAGCTAGTCTTAAAGAACTAGTTACCTTAATATCCAAAATAATCAACACCTCTTCAACAAAGAACAAATGTACTTTAATAAAAAAATTATATAAAAAAGTAGATTTGTTAGTGTCAATATCTGATGAAGAGAATTTCTGAAAGAGAAAAAAACATCATCAGAGAAGGATAAATCAGTATGTTGTTGGTCATTTGAAACTTCAATAATTAAAAAAGAAGTGAAAAAGACCTAAAAATCGTATTAGAAGGCACGAAGTCAGACATAGCCTTAATGAGAAAAAATATTTCTTATAAATCTTCTAAACATTTCTTGCACTTAAGAATGGAAATGTATAAAGCATAAATACTAATGGAATCTGCATGTAAAAGTATATCATAATAACTTATTACAAACCATAGCTAGAGATAAACATTTATAACATTTAAAATAAATGAACTTAGCTTTGGTAGAACTGAAACTCAGTTAAGCATTTTTCAAGAAGTGGCTTCTGACTCAGGGACAAACGGAGACATCTTGCAATATGTAATAGAAAAAAACAACATATAAAACAAAATTGATCAAATTCCTTAAATGACAGTTTCAGGAATGGGAAAAAAATGCCAGTGAACAAGCTTCTAGCAACCAGAAGCAATAAATAATGAGACTTAAATAATGTGGAGACAATAGTGACGCCCATATTTTTTAGCGCCAAAAAAGACGCCCACATTATTTGGCGCCTAAATGCTTTTGGCACCAAAAATGATGCCACATCCGGAACGCCGACACTTTTGGCGCAAAAAAAGTCAAAAAAAATGACGCAACTTCCGGCGACACGTATGACGGCGGAAACAGAAAAAAAAAATTGCGCCAAAAAAGTCAGCGCCAAGAATGACGCAATAAAATGAAGCATTTTCAGCCCCCGCGAGCCTAATAGCCCACAGGGAAAAAGTCAAATTTTAAGGTAAGAAAAAAATTGATTAATTCATATGCATTATCCCAAATATGAAACTGACTGTCTGAAATAAGGAATGTTGAACATCCTGAGTCAAGGCAAATAAATGTTTGAACACATATAGAACACATTTAGAACTTTATATAAAAGTGCCCAACCATAGCTTAGAGTGTCACAGAAAATAAGACTTACTTACCCCAGGACACTCATCTACAAGTAGTAGAAAGCCAAACCAGTACTGAAACGAGAATCAGTAGAGGTAATGGTATATATAAGAGTATATCGTCGATCTGAAAAGGGAGGTAAGAGATGAATCTCTACGACCGATAACAGAGAACCTATGAAATAGACCCCGTAGAAGGAGATCATTGAATTCAAATAGGCAATACTCTCCTCACATCCCTCTGACATTCACTGCACGCTGAGAGGAAAACCGGGCTCCAACCTGCTGCGGAGCGCATATCAACGTAGAATCTAGCACAAACTTACTTCACCACCTCCATAGGAGGCAAAGTTTGTAAAAACTGATTTGTGGGTGTGGTGAGGGGTGTATTTATAGGCATTTTGAGGTTTGGGAAACTTTGCCCCTCCTGGTAGGAATGTATATCCCATACGTCACTAGCTCATGGACTCTTGCTAATTACATGAAAGAAAGAGGCCCCTTGAATTAAACAATGGTGATTCAACCACCAAGTCAGAGAAGATCGAACATTGGGATTTAAGGATATTAATTGTGATATCTTTGTATAATCCCTGCACCACTGGTTCAGCATACAAAGCTGGAGAGGTCTCATGTGAAAACGAGCAAAAGGGATCGCGTCCGATGCAGCAGTCATGAGACCTAGAATTTACATGCACAATGCTACTGAAAGGAACAATTGAGACTGAAGGTTTCGACAAGCTGAAACCAATTTCAGACGTCTCTTTTCTGTTAGAGACAAAGTCATGGACACTGAATCTATTTGGAAACCCAAAAAGGTTACCTTTGTCTGAGGAATCAAGGAACTCTTTAGTAAATTGATCCTCCAACCATGTCTTTGAAGAAACAACACAAGTTGATTCGTATGAGATTCTGCAGAATGTAAAGACTGAGCAAGTACCAAGATATCGTCCAAATAAGGAAATACCGCAATACCCTGTTCTATGATTACAGAGAGAAGGGCACCGAGAACCTTCGAAAAGATCCTTGGAGCTGTTGCTAGGCCAAACGGAAGAGCAACAAACTGGTAATGCTTGTCTAGAAAAGAGAATCTCAGGAACTGATAGTGATCTGGATGAATTGGAATATGAAGATATGCATCCTGTAAGTCTATTGTAGACATATTATGCCCTTGCGGAACAAAAGGCAGAATAGTCCTTATAGTCACCATTTTGAATGTTGGTATCCTTACATAACGATTCAATATTTTTAGATCCAGAACTGGTCTGAAGGAATTCTCCTTCTTTGGTACAATGAATAGATTTGAGTAAAACCCCAGACCCTGTTCCAGAACTGGAACTGGCACAATTACCCCAGCCGACTTTAGGTCTGAAACACATCAGAAACGCCTGAGCCTTCACTGGGTTTACTGGAATGCGTGAGAGAAAAAATCTTCTCACAGGCGGCCTTACCTTGAAACCTATTCTGTACCCTTGTGAAACAATGTTCTGAATCCAAAGACTGTGAATCAAATTGATCCAAACATCTTTGAAAAATCGTAACCTTCCCCCTACCAGCTGTGCTGGAATGAGGGCCGCACCTTCATGCGGATTTGGGAGCTGGTTTTGACTTTCTAAAAGGCTTGGATTTATTCCAGACTGGAGAAGGTTTCCAAACGGAGACCGTTCCTTTAGGGGAAGGGTCAGGCTTCTGCTCCTTATTCTGACGAAAGGAACAAAAACGATTAGCAGCCCTATATTTACCTTTAGATTTTTTGTCCTGAGGCAAAAAGGCTCCTTTCCCCCCAGTAAATGTTGAAATTATTGAATCCAACTGTGAACCAAATAATTTATTACCTTGGAAAGAAAGAGAAAGCAATGTTGACTTAGAAATCATATCTGCATTCCAAGATTTAAGCCATAAAGCTCTTCTAGCTAGAATAGCTAAAGACATATACCTGACATCAATTCTAATGATATAAAAAATGGCATCACAAACAAATTTATTAGCATGTTGAAAAGTTTAACAATGCTATAAGCATTATGGTCTGATACTTGTCGCGCTAAAGCCTCCAACCAGAAAGTTGAAGCTGCAGCAACATCAGCCAAAGAAATAGCAGGTCTAAGAAGATTACCTGAAAATAAATAAGCTCTCCTTAGAAAGGATTCAAGCTTCCTATCTAAAGGATCTTTAAAGGA
This sequence comes from Bombina bombina, assembly GCF_027579735.1. NCBI lineage: Eukaryota > Metazoa > Chordata > Amphibia > Anura > Bombinatoridae > Bombina > Bombina bombina. The sequence goes on from NC_069500.1 coordinate 140,074,105, forward strand.
AGTACTATCTTCCGTAGGAATAGTAGTACGTTTAGCAAGGGTAGAGATAGCCCCATCAACTTTGGGGATTTTGTCCCAAAACTCTAATCTATCAGATGGCACAGGGTACAATTTCTTAAACCTTGGAGAAGGAGTAAATGAAGTACCCAGACTATTCCATTCCCTAGAAATCACTTCTGAAATAGCATCAGGGACTGGAAAAACTTCTGGAATAACTACATGAGATTTATAAACCGAATTTAAACGCTTAGCAGATTTAGAATCAAGAGGACTAGACTCCTCCATATCTAATGCAATCAACACTTCTTTAAGTAAAGAACGAATAAACTCCATTTTAAACAAAAATTAAGATTTATCAGTATCAATATCTGAGGCAGAATCTTCTGAACCAGATAGATCCTCATCAGAAGATAAGTCAGAATGATGGCGGTCACTTAAAAATTCATCAGAAATATGAGAAGTTGTAAAAAACCTTTTACGTTTACTGGAAGGAGGAATAACAGACAGAGCCTTCCTAATAAAATTAGAAACAAATTATTTTACATTACCAGGAACATCCTGAACATTAGATGTTGAAGGAACAACAACAGGTAAAGGATTATTACTAATGGAGACATAATCTGCATTGGAAAGTTTATCATGGCAACTAACGCAAACTACAGCCGGAGGAACAGTTACCACAAGTTTACAACAAATGCACTTAACTTTGGTAGAACCAGCATCAGGCAGCGTCTTTCCAGTAGTAGATTCTGATCCAGGGTCAGGATGTGACATCTTGCAATATGAAATAGAAAAAACAACATATAAAGCAAAATTATCAAATTCCTTAAATGACAGTTTCAGGAATGGGAAAAAATGCAAAATAACAAGCCTCTAGCAACCAGAAGCAACAAAAAAATGAGACTTGTGAGAAAAAAGTGGAACAAAAAAAGACGCCCACATTTTTGGCGCCAAGAATGACGCCCACATTATTGGCGCCAAATACAACGCCCATATTTTTTGGCGCCAAGTATGACGCCACATTCTCTGACGCTGAAACAGACGCCCACATTTTTTGTCGCAAAAATAAGACTTACTTACCCCAGGACACTCATCTACATATAGTAGATAGCCAAACCAGTACTGAAACGAGAATCAGTAGAGGTAATGGTATATAAGAGTATATCGTTGATCTGAAAAGGGAGGTAGGAGAAGAAATCTCTACGACCGATAACAGAGAACCTATGAAATAGATCCCCTAGAGGAAAGACCATTGTAGTCAAATAGGCAATACTCTCTTCACATCCCTCTGACATTCACTGCACTCTGAGAGGAAAACCGGGCTTCAGCCTGCTGCGAAGCGCATATCAACGTAGACTCTAGCACAAACTTACTTCACCACCTCCATGGGAGGCAAGGTTTGTAAAAACTGAATTGTGGGTGTGGTGAGGGGTGTATTTATAGGCATTTTGAGGTTTGGGAAACTTTGCCCCTCCTGGTAGGAATGTATATCCCATACGTCACTAGCTCATGGACTCTTGCTAATTACATGAAAGAAAAGCTATAATTGTGCTTTCTTTTTTTTATTTACTTCCGCATATGTGGGGTTATGATTGACTAAGTATATTTAATTCTGACACCCTTCAACCTATAAAGCTTTGAGTGGTACTACATTTAGCTGGACAGTGACATAACGAGCATGTTAAAAATACGTCCGTCCCCCCTTTCTGCCCGGCTGCCTTTCAACTACTAGCACGACTGTCAGTGCAGCGCTAGCAGATTTGACTGGGTGCATGGAGATGGTATGTTCTCTACGAATTGGTAAAGTCAGTTTTTGGAGCATCAGTAGCGTCCAGGAAAATTGTGCACTGCTCTATATTGTTATGGTAGGCAGCTTGCTCGTGTACATTGTGCTGAAGTACTGCAGTGGACCCTGGAGTACTTCAGCATAATGTACGTGAGCAAGCTGCCTACCATAACTATATAGTCACTTTAACCCATATTTCATTCATACACACACAGAGAAGAAACACTCACCGCTCTAGCAGGATGTCTTCCCGCGCAGACAACCTTAGGGGTGGGGAGTAGCAACTGACAAGGAAGAGACCAAGAGCCATGGAGATAAGGGAAGGTCTTTGAATGCATTTAACAGAAAGAACCTCCCCTTTCTTCCCTCCATTCCCGTGTGTGCGCATGTGTGGAAGGCAATTTGACATTTTTTTTTATTGCTTCTTATATCCCACTTAAAATGTCAGGTCGCCGTTCGGGTTGGTAACTTAAAAATATTACTTGCCCGCAAGAATTTTTACTCGCCATTGGCGACCGGACCGGTCTATTCATATGCCCTGCATTTTGGACAAAAATGAAAGATATATAATAATAGATCTAGAAATTGATAAACAGTATATTCTTTGTTTTGTCTATGGTCCAATTGAGATGAATCCAAAGTTTTTGTATTCTGTTAGAGAATCTTTTTCTGCCATTTTCAGAAAAATTATATTATACTTTGGACTTTAATTTAACACCTTACAGATCATTAGATAGAAGACAAATAGAGATTTTGGCAAACACCCACCCATAAAAGAGGGGGGAAAGGGCTCAAAAGAATATAAAGATAAATCTATCCAATATAGAAGAAAACGAGAAGCATTAATTTTAAAACAGATAAGAAAAGATTTAAAATTACAGGATATTTGGAGGAATATGCACCCAGATGAAAGAAATTTTACATGTCTATCTAAAACTTTTGGCGTACTGTCAAGAATAGATATGTTTCTAACCTCAGAAAAAACTAGTTAATAGGATTAAAGACACTAGTATAGATCAAATTACCATATCAGATCATGCTCCAATATCTATTTCATTGGAAACACTGAGCCATAGTAGAGGTGGGAATGTTTTCTCCTTTCCTAAAATCCTACTTAATAACCCCGAATTTATTAATTGTATCCAAAGTAAATGGGAAATGTATAAAGAAAATAATCTAGAATATTTAGAAAAAGTTGACATTTTTTGGCAAGCAGGAAAAGCGATATTACGTGGGGAAATTATGGCCTTTGGTTAATTTTTCTTTTAAATTTAAACATAAAGAAAGTTACAAATATCAAACCAGTTAATAAATGCATATACTAGATACATTAGGGATAAGGGTAGGCAAAATTGGAAGAAATATATTTGTGCTAAGAAATAAAGAGATGATTTTTTGCTAGACTGACTATTAAGGATAAAAAAGGCTTCTAAATACTATAGGTTTGATAGTAAGTCGGGTAGACTGTTGGCACAAATTAATAAGAATCAAAAAAGTCCCTCATTTATATCTAAAATAAAATATCAGGGGAAAAAGGATAATTGAAACTGAGAAGATTAGAGAGGCCTTTAGAGACTATAACCCGGAAATCAATTATGAAAAGAGGAACACATTCTGGAGTATGGTTAATAATCCAAAGATCAATACAATAGATTTAGAAAAAAATAATGCGCCCATTACAGAATTTGAAATTAAGAAGATTATTAAGGAATTAGCAAATAATAAAGCAGCTGGCTATGGTGGCATACCAGCCAAATTCTATAAAATCTTGGTGGAGGATATTACAGGAATTTTTACCATAATTTAAATAAATTCTGGTCTGGTCAGATGATCCCCCCTAGGGGTTTAACAAATCTGCTTTTACTCTCATTTTGTAACCTGAAAAGGATCTTAAATCTATGGACTCATACAGACCAATATCCTTATTAAACTTAGACTACAACATTTTAACTAAATTAATAGCAAAAAGAATTCAGTCTTCCCTGGGGGATGTCATCGGACCAGACCAGACTGGTTTTATGAAGGGTAGGTCATTAAGTGTGAATCTTATAAAGGTTTTTCTATCTATATCTAATACTTTGTACAATCAGAAATTTAAAAAGGTAAAAACCAAATTATGACCTCTCTATCATATCTCTTTATGCCCGCAAAGCTTTCGATTCCATTACATGGGATCATTTGTTGTCCCTGGAAAGATTTAGATATTGTGGTAATATACAAAATGTTATTAAATCATTATATACGGAATCTTCTGCATATCTGAAGATAAATAGTAATAACACTTCCTCATTTAAATTGTTAAGAGGAACTAGACAAGGTTGTCCATTATCCCCGTTAATTTCCAATATTGCATTAGAATCTTTAACAATTTTAATTAGAAAAAAAGATACATGGTATACCAATTGCTGATCAAGAGATAACAGCACTTTATGTGGATGATTTATTAATTTTTATGCGACATTCCACGGTCAATCTCCCTAAAATTAATAAAATCATTAATACGTTCAGTACGTTCTCTGGCTATGAAATTAATACCAATAAATCAGAGATATTATGGGTATATAAAAAACAATTTATGTAAGAACTTACCTGATAAATTCATTTCTTTCATATTAGCAAGAGTCCATGAGCTAGTGACGTATGGGATATACATTCCTACCAGGAGGGGCAAAGTTTCCCAAACCTTAAAATGCCTATAAATACACCCCTCACCACACCCACAATTCAGTTTAACGAATAGCCAAGAAGTGGGGTGATAAGAAAAAAGTGCGAAAGCATATAAAATAAGGAATTGGAATAATTGTGCATTATACAAAAAAATCAAAACCACCACAAAAAAGGGCGGGCCTCATGGACTCTTGCTAATATGAAAGAAATGAATTTATCAGGTAAGTTCTTACATAAATTATGTTTTCTTTCATGTAATTAGCAAGAGTCCATGAGCTAGTGACGTATGGGATAATGATTACCCAAGATGTGGATCTTTCCACACAAGAGTCACTAGAGAGGGAGGGATAAAATAAAGACAGCCAATTCCTGCTGAAAATAATCCACACCCAAAATAAAATTTTAATGAAAAAACATAAGCAGAAGATTCAAACTGAAACCACTGCCTGAAGTACGTTTCTACCAAAAACTGCTTCAGAAGAAGAAAACACATCAAAATGGTAGAATTTAGTAAAAGTATGCAAAGAGGACCAAGTTGCTGTTTTGCAAATCTGATCAACCGAAGCTTCATTCTTAAACGCCCAGGAAGTAGAAACTAACCTAGTAGAATGAGCTGTAATCCTTTGAGGCGGAGTGTTACCCGACTCAACATAGGCATGATAAAATAAAGATTTCAACCAAGATGCCAAAGAAATGGCAGAAGCTTTCTGGTCTTTTCTAGAACCGGAAAAGATGAAAAATAGACTAGAAGTCTTTCGGAAAGACTTAGTAGCTTCAACATAATATTACAAAGCTCTAACAGCATCCAAAGAATGCAATGATTTCTCCTTAGAATTCATAGGATTAGGACATAATGAAGGAACCACAAATTCTCTACTAATGTTGTTAGAATTCACAACCTTAGGTAAAAAATTCAAAAGAAGTTCGCAGCACCGCCTTATCCTGATGCAAAATCAGAAAAGGAGACTCACAAAAAAGAGTAGATAATTCAGAGACTCTTCTGGCAGAAGAGATGGCCAAAAGAAACAAAACTTTCCAAGAAAGTAATATAACGACCAAAGAATGCATGGGTTCAAAAGGAGGAGCTTGAAGAGCCCCCAGAACCAAATTCAAAACTCCAAGGAGGAGAAATTGACTTAATGACAAGTTTTATACGAACCAAAGGTTGTACAAAACAATGAATATCAGGAAGATTAGCAATCCTTCTGTGAAAAAGAACAGAAAGAGCAGAGATTTGTCTTTCAAGAAACTTGCGGACAAACCTTTATCTAAACCATCCTGAAGAAATATAAGTCTTCCAGACTCTATAATATATCTCTCTAGATACAGATTTACGAGCCTGTCACATAGTATCAATCACAGAGTCAGAGAAACCTCTTTGACCAAGAATCAAGCGTTCAAACTCCACACCTTAAAATTAAGGTTTTGAGATCCTGATGGAAAAAAGAACCTTGAGACAGAAAGACTGGTCTTAACGAAAGAGTCCACAGCTGGCAAGAGGCCATCCGGACAAGATCCGCATACCAAAACCTGTGAGGCCATGCTGGAGCTACCAGCAGGACAAACGAGCATTCCTTTAGAATATTGGAGAATACCCTTGGAAGAAGAACTAGAGGCGGAAAGATATAGGAAGGATGACACTTGTAAGGAAGAGATAATGCATCCACTGCCTCCGCCCGAGGATCCCGGGATCCGGACAGATACCAGGGAAGTTTCTTGTTTAGATGAGAAGCCATCAGATCTATTTCTGGGAGTTCCCACATTTGAACAATCTGAGGAAATACCTCTGGGTGAAGACCATTCGCCCAGGTGCAACGTTTGGCGACTGAGATAATCCGCTTTCCAATTGTCCATACCTGAGATATGAACCGCAGAGATTAGACAGGAGCTGGATTCCGCCCAAACCAAAATTCGAGATACTTCTTTCATAGCCAGAGGACTGTGAGTCCCTCCTTGATGATTGATGTATGCCACAGTTGTGACATTGTCTATCTGAAAACAAATGAACAACTCTCTCTTCAGAAGAGGCCAAGACTGAAGAGCTCTGAAAATTGCATGGAGTTCCAAAATATTGATCGGAAATCTCACCTCCTGAGATTCCCAAACCCCTTGTGCCGTCAGATACCCCCACACAGCTCCCCAACCTGTAAGACTTGCATCTGTTGAGATTATAGTCCAGGTCGGAAGAACAAAGAAGCCCCCTGAACTAAACGATGGTGATCTGTCCACCATGTCAGAGAGTGTCGTATAATCGGTTTAAAGATATTAATTGAGATATCTTTGAGTAATCCCTGCACCATTGGTTCAGCATACAGAGCTGAAGAGGTCGCATGTGAAAATGAGCAAAGGAGATCGCATCTGATGCGGCAGTCCTAAGACCTAAAATTTCCATGCATAAGGCTACCAAAGGGAATGATTGTGACTGAAGGTTTTGACAAGCTGATATCAATGTTAAACTTCTCTTGTCTGACAAGGACAGAGTCATAGACACTGAATCTATCTAGAAACCTAAAAAGGTTACCCTTGTCTGAGGAATCAATGAATTGATTGGTAAATTGATCCTCCAACCATGAACTTGAAGAAACAACACAAGTCGATTCGTATGAGATTCTTCGAAAATGAGAAGACTGAGCAAGTACCCAGATATCGTCCAATAAGGAAATACCAAAACCCTGTTCTCTGATTACAGAAAGAAGGGCACCGAGAACCTTTGAAAAAAATTCTTGGAACTGAGGCTAGGCCAAACGGTAGAGCCACAAAACTGGTAATGCTTGTCTAAAAAGAGAATCTCAGACACTAAAAGTGATCTGGATGAATCGGAATATGCAGATACACATCCTGTAAATCTATTGTAGACATATAATGCCCTTGCTAAACAAAAGGCAGGATAGTCCTACAGTAACCATCTTGAATGTTGGTATCCTTACATAACGATTCAATATTGATAGATCCGGAACTGGTCTGAAGGAATTGACCTTCTTTGGTACAATGAACAGATAAAATAAAACCCCAGCCCCTGTTCCAGAACTGGAACTGGCATAATTACTCCAGCCAACTCTAGATCTGAAACACATTTCAGAAATGCTGAGCCTTTGCTGTGTTAACTGGGACACGGGAAAGAAAAAAATCTCTTAGCAGCAGGCCTTAACTGAAGCCAATTCTGTACCTTTCTAAAACAATGTTCTGAAACCAGAAATTGAGAACGGAATTGATCCAAATTTCTTTGAAGAAAACGTAATCTGCCCCATACCAGCTGAGCTGGAATAAAGTCCGCACCTTCATGGGTACTTAGGAGCTGGCTATAGGTTTTCTATAAGGCTTGGATATATTCCAAACTGGAAATAGTTTCCAAACTGATACCGCTCCTGAGGATGAGGGATCAGGCTTTTGTTCCTTATTGTGAGGAAAGGAACGAAAATGATTATTAGACCTAAATTTACCTTAGATTTTTTATCCTTTGGTAAAAAAGTTCCCTTCCTTCCAGAAACAGTTGAGATAATAATTTATTACCCTGGAAAGAAAGGGAAAGCAAAGTTGACTTAGAAGACATATCAGCATTCCAAGTTTAATCCATAAAGCTTTTCTAGCTAAAATAGCTAGAGACATATACCTGACATCAACTCTAATGATATCAAAAGATGGTATCACCAATAAAATTATGATCTGTTACTTGTTGCGCTAAAGCTTCTAACCAAAAAGTTGAAGCTGCAGCAACATCCGCTAAAAATATAGCAGGTCTAAGAAGATTACCTGAACATAAGTAAGCTTTTCTTAGAAAGGATTCAATTTTCCTATCTAAAGGATCCTTAAATGAAGTACTATCTGCCGTAGGAATAGTAGCACATTTAGCAGGAGTAGAGACAGCCCCATAACCTTAGGGATTTTGTCCCCAAAAAAAAACTCTAATCTGTCAGATGGCACAGGATATAATTGCTTAAACGTTTAGAAGGAGTAAAAGAATTACCCAAATTATTCCATTCCCTGGAAATTACTTCAGAAATAGCATCAGGGAGATTAAACACTTCTGGAATAACTACAGGAGATTTAAAAACCTTATTTAAACGTTTAGATTTAGTATCAAGAGGACCAGAATCCTCTATTTCTAATGCAATTAATACTTCTTTAAATAAAGAACGAATAAATTCCATCTTGAACAAATACAAAGATTTATCAGCATCAACCTCTGAGACAGAAACCTCTGAACCAGAAGAACCATTATCAGTATCAGAATGATGATGTTCATTTAAAAATTCATCTGAAAAAAGAGAAGTTTTAAAAGACTTTTATGTAAACTAGAAGGAGAAATAACAGACATAGCCTTCTTAATGGATTTAAAAAATAAAATCTCTTATGTTTATCAGGAACACTCTGAAAATTAGATGTTGACGGAACAGCAACAGGTAATGTAACAGTACTAAAGGAAATTTTATCTGCATTAATAAGTTTGTGATGACATGCAATACAAACAACAGCTGGAGAAACAGATACCAAAAATTATAGCAGATACACTTAGCTTGGTAGCTCCAGCACTAGACAGCGATTTTCCTGTAGTATCTTCTGACTCAGATGCAACGTGAGACATCTTGCAATATGTAAGAGAAAAAACAACATATAAAGCAAAATTGATCAAATTCCTTAAATGACAGTTTCAGGAATGGGAAAAAATGCCAAAGAACAAGCTTCTAGCAACCAGAAGCAATGAAAAAATAAGACTTAAATAATGTGGAGACAAAAGCGACGCCCTTATTTTTTAGCGCCAAATAAGACGCCCACATTATTTGGCGCCTAAATGCTTTTGGCGCCAAAAATGACGCCACATCCGGAACGCCGACATTTTTGGCGCAAAATAACGTCAAAAAATGACGCAACTTCCGGCGACACGTATGACGCCGGAAACGGAAAAGAATTTTTGCGCCAAAAAAGTCTGCGCCAAGAATGACGCAATAAAATGAAGCATTTTCAGCCCCCGCGAGCCTAACAGCCCACAGGGAAAAAAGAGTCAAATTGAAGGTAAGAAAAAATGATTAATTCAAATGCATTATCCCAAATATGAAACTGTCTGAAAAATAAGGAAAGTTGAACATTCTGAGTCAAGGCAAATAAATGTTTGAATACATATATTTAGAACTTTATAAACAAAGTGCCCAACCATAGCTTAGAGTGTCACAGAAAAACATAATTTATGTAAGAACTTACCTGATAAATTCATTTCTTTCATATTAACAAGAGTCCATGAGCTAGTGACGTATGGGATATACATTCCTACCAGGAGGGGCAAAGTTTCCCAAACCTTAAAATGCCTATAAATACACCCCTCACCACACCCACAAATCAGTTTAACGAATAGCCAAGAAGTGGGGTGATAAGAAAAAAAGTGCGAAGCATATAAAATAAGGAATTGGAATAATTGTGCTTTATACAAAAAAATCATAACCACCACAAAAAAGGGTGGGCCTCATGGACTCTTGTTAATATGAAAGAAATGAATTTATCAGGTAAGTTCTTACATAAATTATGTTTTCTTTCATGTAATTAACAAGAGTCCATGAGCTAGTGACGTATGGGATAATGACTACCCAAGATGTGGATCTTTCCACACAAGAGTCACTAGAGAGGGAGGGATAAAATAAAGACAGCCAAATCCTGCTGAAAATAATCCACACCCAAAATAAAGTTTAACGAAAAACATAAGCAGAAGATTCAAACTGAAACCGCTGCCTGAAGAACTTTTCTACCAAAAACTGCTTCAGAAGAAGAAAATACATCAAAATGGTAGAATTTAGTAAAAGTATGCAAAGAGGACCAAGTTGCTGCTTTGCAGATCTGGTCAACCGAAGCTTCATTCCTAAACGCCCAGGAAGTAGATACTGACCTAGTAGAATGAGCTGTAATTCTCTGAGGCGGAATTTTACCCGACTCAACATAGGCAAGATGAATTAAAGATTTCAACCAAGATGCCAAAGAAATGGCAGAAGCTTTCTGGCCTTTCCTAGAACCGGAAAAGATAACAAATAGACTAGAAGTCTTACGGAAAGATTTCGTAGCTTCAACATAATATTTCAAAGCTCTAACAACATCCAAAGAATGCAACGATTTCTCCTTAGAATTCTTAGGATTAGGACATAATGAAGGAACCACAATTTCTCTACTAATGTTGTTGGAATTCACAACTTTAGGTAAAAATTCAAAAGAAGTTCGCAACACCGCCTTATCCTGATGAAAAATCAGAAAAGGAGACTCACAAGAAAGAGCAGATAATTCAGAAACTCTTCTAGCAGAAGAGATGGCCAAAAGGAACAAAACTTTCCAAGAAAGTAATTTAATGTCCAATGAATGCATAGGTTCAAACGGAGGAGCTTGAAGAGCTCCCAGAACCAAATTCAAACTCCAAGGAGGAGAAATAGACTTAATGACAGGTTTTATACGAACCAAAGCTTGTACAAAACAATGAATATCAGGAAGAATAGCAATCTTTCTGTGAAAAAGAACAGAAAGGGCGGAGATTTGTCCTTTCAAAGAACTTGCGGACAAACCCTTATCTAAACCATCCTGAAGAAACTGTAAAATTCTCGGTATTCTAAAAGAATGCCAAGAAAAATGATGAGAAAGACACCAAGAAATATAAGTCTTCCAGACTCTATAATATATCTTTCGAGATACAGATTTACGAGCCTGTAACATAGTATTAATCACGGAGTCAGAGAAACCTCTTTGACCAAGAATCAAGCGTTCAATCTCCATACCTTTAAATTTAAGGATTTCAGATCCGGATGGAAAAAAGGACCTTGCGACAGAAGGTCTGGTCTTAACGGAAGAGTCCATGGTTGGCAAGATGCCATCTGGACAAGATCCGCATACCAAAACCTGTGAGGCCATGCCGGAGCTATTAGCAGAACAAATGAGCATTCCCTCAGAATCTTGGAGATTACTCTTGGAAGAAGAACTAGAGGCGGAAAGATATAGGCAGGATGATACTTCCAAGGAAGTGATAATGCATCCACTGCCTCCGCCTGAGGATCCCGAGATCTGGACAGATACCTGGGAAGTTTCTTGTTTAGATGAGAGGCCATCAGATCTATCTCTGGGAGCCCCCACATTTGAACAATTTGAAGAAATACCTCTGGGTGAAGAGACCATTCGCCCGGATGCAACGTTTGGCGACTGAGATAATCCGCTTCCCAATTGTCTACACCTGGGATATGAACCGCAGAGATTAGACAGGAGCTGGATTCCGCCCAAACCAAAATTCGAGATACTTCTTTCATAGCCAGAGGACTGTGAGTCCCTCCTTGATGATTGATGTATGCCACAGTTGTGACATTGTCTGTCTGAAAACAAATGAACGATTCTCTCTTCAGAAGAGGCCAAAACTGAAGAGCTCTGAAAATTGCACGGAGTTCCAAGATATTGATCGGTAATCTCACCTCCTGAGATTCCCAAACTCCTTGTGCCGTCAGAGATCCCCACACAGCTCCCCAACCTGTGAGACTTGCATCTGTTGAAATTACAGTCCAGGTCGGAAGAACAAAAGAAGCCCCCTGAATTAAACGAAGGTGATCTGTCCACCACGTTAGAGAGTGTCGAACAATCGGTTTTAAAGATATTAATTGATATATCTTCGTGTAATCCCTGCACCATTGGTTCAGCATACAGAGCTGAAGAGGTCGCATGTGAAAACGAGCAAAGGGGATCGCGTCCGATGCAGCAGTCATAAGACCTAGAATTTCCATGCATAAGGCTACCGAAGGGAATGATTGAGACTGAAGGTTTCGACAAGCTGTAATCAATTTTAGACGTCTCTTGTCTGTTAAAGACAGAGTCATGGACACTGAATCTATCTGGAAACCCAGAAAGGTTACTCTTGTTTGAGGAATCAAAGAACTTTTTGGTAAATTGATCCTCCAACCATGATCTTGAAGAAACAACACAAGTCGATTCGTATGAGACTCTGCTAAATGTAAAGACTGAGCAAGTACCAAGATATCGTCCAAATAAGGAAATACCACAATACCCTGTTCTCTGATTACAGACAGAAGGGCACCGAGAATCTTTGTGAAAATTCTTGGAGCTGTAGCAAGGCCAAACGGTAGAGCCACAAATTGGTAATGCTTGTCTAGAAAAGAGAATCTCAGGAACTGATAATGATCTGGATGAATCGGAATATGCAGATATGCATCCTGTAAATCTATTGTGGACATATAATTCCCTTGCTGAACAAAAGGCAATATAGTCCTTACAGTTACCATCTTGAACGTTGGTATCCTTACATAACGATTCAATAATTTTAGATCCAGAACTGGTCTGAAGGAATTCTCCTTCTTTGGTACAATGAAGAGATTTGAATAAAACCCCATCCCCTGTTCCGGAACTGGAACTGGCATAATTACTCCAGCCAACTCTAGATCTGAAACACAATTCAGAAATGCTTGAGCTTTCACTGGATTTACTGGGACACGGGAAAGAAAAAATCTCTTTGCAGGAGGTCTCATCTTGAAACCAATTCTGTACCCTTCTGAAACAATGTTCTGAATCCAAAGATTGTGAACAGAATTGATCCAAATTTCTTTGAAAAAACGTAACCTGCCCCCTACCAGCTGAACTGGAATGAGGGCCGTACCTTCATGTGAACTTAGAAGCAGGCTTTGCCTTTCTAGCAGGCTTGGATTTATTCCAGACTGGAGATGGTTTCCAAACTGAAACTGCTCCTGAGGACGAAGGATCAGGCTTTTGTTCTTTGTTGAAACGAAAGGAACGAAAACGATTGTTAGCCCTGTTTTTACCTTTAGATTTTTTATCCTGTGGTAAAAAAGTTCCTTTCCCACCAGTAACAGTTGAAATAATAGAATCCAACTGAGAACCAAATAATTTGTTTCCCTGGAAAGAAAGGGAAAGTAGAGTTGATTTAGAAGCCATATCAGCATTCCAGGTCTTAAGCCATAAAGCTCTTCTGGCTAAGATAGCCAGAGACATAAACCTAACATCAACTCTAATAATATCAAAAATGGCATCACAGATAAAATTATTAGCATGCTGGAGAAGAATAATAATATCATGAGAATCACGATTTGTTACTTGTTGCGCTAGAGTTTCCAACCAAAAAGTTGAAGCTGCAGCAACATCAGCCAATGATATAGCAGGTCTAAGAAGATTACCTGAACATAGATAAGCTTTTCTTAGAAAAGATTCAATTTTTCTATCTAAAGGATCCTTAAACGAGGTACCATCTGACGTAGGAATGGTAGTACGTTTAGCAAGGGTAGAAATAGCCCCATCAACTTTAGGGATTTTGTCCCAAAATTCTAACCTGTCAGGCGGAACAGGATATAATTGCTTAAAACGTTTAGAAGGAGTAAATGAATTACCCAATTTATCCCATTCCTTGGAAATTACTGCAGAAATAGCATTAGGAACAGGAAAGACTTCTGGAATAACCGCAGGAGCTTTAAAAACCTTATCCAAACGTATAGAATTAGTATCAAGAGGACTAGAATCCTCTATTTCTAAAGCAATTAGTACTTCTTTAAGTAAAGAGCGAATAAATTCCATCTTAAATAAATATGAAGATTTATCAGCATCAATCTCTGAGATAGAATCCTCTGAACCAGAAGAGTCCAAAGAATCAGAATGATGGTGTTCATTTAAAAATTCATCTGTAGAGAGAGAAGATTTAAAAGACTTTTTACGTTTACTAGAAGGAGAAATAACAGACAAAGCCTTCTTTATGGATTCAGAAACAAAATCTCTTATGTTATCAGGAACATTCTGCACCTTAGATGTTGAGGGAACTGCAACAGGCAATGGTACATCACTAAAGGAAATATTATCTGCTTTAACAAGTTTGTCATGACAATTAATACAAACAACAGCTGGAGGAATAGCTACCAAAAGTTTACAGCAGATACACTTAGCTTTGGTAGATCCAGCAGGCAGTGGTTTTCCTGTAGTATCTTCTGGCTCAGATGCAACGTGAGACATCTTGCAATATGTAAGAGAAAAAACAACATATAAAGCAAAATAGATCAAATTCCTTATAAGACAGTTTCAGGAATGGGAAAAAATGCCAAATATCAAGCTTCTTTCAACCAGAAGCAAATGAAAAATGAGACTGAAATAATGTGGAGACAAAAGCGACGCCCATATTTTTTAGCGCCAAATAAGACGCCCACATTATTTGGCGCCTAAATGCTTTTGGCGCCAAAAATGACGCCACATCCGGAACGCCGACATTTTTGGCGCAAAATAACGTCAAAAAATGACGCAACTTCCGGCGACACGTATGACGCCGGAAACGGAAAAGAATTTTTGCGCCAAAAAAGTCTGCGCCAAGAATGACGCAATAAAATGAAGCATTTTCAGCCCCCGCGAGCAAATTTTTGAGGTAAGAAAAATATGATAATTCAATGCATAATCCCAAATATGAAACTGACTGTCTGAAAATAAGGAAAGTTGAACATTCTGAGTCAAGGCAAATAAATGTTTGAATACATATATTTAGAACTTTATAAATAAAGTGCCCAACCATAGCTTAGAGTGTCACAGAAAATAAGACTTACTTACCCCAGGACACTCATCTACATGTTTGTAGAAAGCCAAACCAGTACTGAAACGAGAATCAGTAGAGGTAATGGTAAATATAAGAGTATATCGTCGATCTGAAAAAGGAGGTAAGAGATGAATCTCTACGACCGATAACAGAGAACCTTATGAAATAGACCCCGTAGAAGGAGATCACTGCATTCAATAGGCAATACTCTCTTCACATCCCTCTGACATTCACTGCACGCTGAGAGGAAAACCGGGCTCCAACTTGCTGCGGAGCGCATATCAACGTAGAATCTAGCACAAACTTACTTCACCACCTCCCTTGGAGGCAAAGTTTGTAAAACTGATTTGTGGGTGTGGTGAGGGGTGTATTTATAGGCATTTTAAGGTTTGGGAAACTTTGCCCCTCCTGGTAGGAATGTATATCCCATACGTCACTAGCTCATGGACTCTTGTTAATTACATGAAAGAAATAAGATTTACTTACCCCAGGACACTCATCTACATGTTTGTAGAAAGCCAAACCAGTACTGAAACGAGAATCAGCAGAGGTAATGGTATATATAAGAGTATATCGTCGATCTGAAAAGGGAGGTAAGAGATGAATCTCTACGACCGATAACAGAGAACCTATGAAATAGACCCCGTAGAAGGAGATCACTGCATTCAAATAGGCAATACTCTCCTCACATCCCTCTGACATTCACTGCACGCTGAGAGGAAAACCGGGCTCCAACTTGCTGCGGAGCGCATATCAACGTAGAATCTAGAACAAACTTACTTCACCACCTCCATCGGAGGCAAAGTTTGTAAAACTGAATTGTGGGTGTGGTGAGGGGTGTATTTATAGGCATTTTAAGGTTTGGGAAACTTTGCCCCTCCTGGTAGGAATGTATATCCCATACGTCACTAGCTCATGGACTCTTGCTAATTACATGAAAGAAATGAAGAGTCAGTATCAGGGCTACTTAGAGAAGTAGGCAATATGACGTATTTGGGAATTAAGATTTCTAAACACCCTAGGAAGTGGTATAAATTGAACATAGGTGTAGAGGTTAATAATTTTTGTGAACAGCTTAAAAAATGGAGATTACTTCCCCTTCAATTGACAGTAAAGATTAGCTTGTTGAAAATGATTGCTTTACCCAAACTTTTATATATTTTCCAGAACGTACCTCTACTATTGAGGAGAGAAGATAGTAAGAAACTTAATTTAGCTATTATAAACTACCTGTGGGAAGGGAGGAAACCTAGGATCAGTGTTGCTAAATTAGTAATATCAAAGAAATATATGGGCTTTGCCCTCCCTCATATAGTAAATTATAACTTAGCTAGTCTAGGTAAGATTGCTCTTGATATGATAATAAAATGCAATTACTTTAAGATAATGCAGTTGAATCAAAACTTAGTTTACCCTTTAAAATTCTGCCTGACTATTGGAAAAACATAATTTATTCTTACCTGATAAATCTATTTATTTCTTGACACTGTGAGTCCACGGAACATCTTAATTACTGTTGGGGAATATCACTCTTTACCAGCAGGACGACGCAAATAGCACCACAGCAAAAGATGTCAAATACCACTACCCCTACCTACAATCCCCAGTCATTCGACCAAAGGGAAAGGAGAAAGGAAGTAATCTAAGGTGCAGATGTGCCTGAAGTTTATAGAATAACAGGACGGACCGTGTACTCACCGTGTCAAGAAATAAATAAAGTTATCAGGTAAGAATAAATTATGTTTTCTTCTAATCACACGGTGAGTCCGCGGATAAACTTAATTACTGTTGGGAACCAATACCCAAGCTAAAGGACACAGATGATAAGGGAGGGACAAGACAGTTAACCTAAACAGAAGGCACCACTGCTTGAAGAACCTTTCTCCCAAAAGAAGCCTCTGCTGAAGCAAAAGTATCAAATTTGTAAAATTAAGAAAAAGTATGCAAAGATGACCAAGTCGCAGCCTTTCAAAGTTGATCTACAGTAGCTCCATTTTTGAAAGCCTATGAAGATGAAACATCGCTCGTGGAATGAGCCGGATGCTGCTGACCAGCAGTCTCATATGCCAAGCGAATAACACTCCTCAACCAACAAGAAAGAGAAGTAGCTGTAGCTTTCTTACTCTTACGCTTCCCAGAAAAGACAACAAATAAAGAAGAAGATTGTCAAAAATCCATAGTCGCCTGCAAAAAATATTTCAATGCACGAACCACATCCAGGTTGTGCAACAAACGCTCCTTATGAGAAGAAGGATTAGGACAAAAAGAAGGAACAACAATCCCTTGAATAATATTCTTAGCAGAAACATTGGGAAGAAAACCCAAGGCAGTACGCAGAACTACCTTATCAGAGTGAAAAATAAGAAAAGGCGATTCATAAGGCTGAAAGCTCCGAAACTCTTTGAGCCGAAGAAATAGCCACCAGAAACAAAACCTTCCAATATAAAATCTTAATATCCAAAGAATGCATAGGTTCAAACTGAGCCTATTGAAGGACCCAAATTAAGACTCCAGGCCGAATTCTAACTAAGGCCTGACAAAAAGAATGAACATCTGGCACATCCGCCAGGTGCTTGTGCAATAAAATAGATAAAGCAGAAATTTGACCCTTCAGGGTACTAGCAGATAAACCTTTCTCCAAAACCTCCTGGAGAAAAGACAAAATCCTAGGAATCCTAACTCTACTCCACGAGTAGCCTTTAGATTTACACAATTAAAATATTTACGCCAAATCTTCCTAGTCACAGGCTTACGAGCCTGAATCATAGTCTCAACGACTGACCCAGAAAAAACACGCTTAGAAAGAATCAAGCGTTCAATCTCCAAGCAGTCAGCTTCAGAGAAACGAGATTTGGATGAAGGAAGGGACCCTGCAGAAGCAGGTCATTCCTTAATGGAAGACGCCAAGGTGGAAGGGAAGATATCTCCACCAGATCTGCAAACCAGAATTTACGAGGCCACCCCAGAGCAATGAGAATCACTGATGCCCTCTCTTGTTTGACCCGAGCAATGACCCGAGGAAGAAGAGCAAATGGAGGGAATATATATGCCAGACTGAACGTCCAAGGAACTGCCAGAGTATCTATCAGAACAGCTTGAGGATCCTTTGACCTCGACCCGTACCTCGGGAGCTTGGCATTCTGATGAGATGCCATGAGATCCAACTCCGGCTGCCCCCAACTGAGAACCAAGCTGGAAAATACCTCTGAATGAAGTTCCCACTCCCCCAAATGAAAAGTCTGTCTGCTCAGAAAATCAGCTTCCCAATTGTCCACCTCTGGAATATGGATAGTAGATAGACAACAGTTGTGAATCTCCGCCCACTGAATAATCTTGGCTACCTCTGTCAACGCCAAGGAACTCTGAGTTCCTCCCTGATTGATGTAAGTCACTGACATTATGTTGTCTGGCTGAAACCTGATAAACTGGGTTGAAGCTAGCTGAGGCCAGGCTAAAAGAGCATTGAAAATTGCTCTCAGTTCCAAAACATTTATTCTGAAGCACAAACTCCTCCCGAGTCCATAGACCCTGAGCCCTTAATGAACCCCAGACAGCACCCTAGCCCATCAAACTGGCATCCATGGTTACAATCACCCAGGCAGGTCTGTGAAAGCAAGTTCCCTGAGAGAGAAGATCCTGAGACAACCACCATGGAAGAGAATCTCTGGGCATCTGATCTAGAACAATCTTTGGAGATAAATCCGCATAATCCCTGTTCCACTGCCTGAGCAAGCATAATTGCAGAGGTCTGAGATGGAACCGAGCAAACGGAATGATGTCCATTACTGAAACCATCAGACCAATAACCTCCATGCACTGAGCCACTGACGGCCAAGGAAGTGACTGAAGAGCAAGACACGTATTAAAATTTTTTGACTTTCTTGCTTCTGTCAGAAAAATGTCAACCCTAGAGAATCTATAATGGTCCCCAAAAATACCACTCTTGTAGCCGGAATTAAGGAACTTTTTCCTAAATTCCCCTTCCAACCATGGGAGAGCAGAAAAGACAACAACTCCTCCATGTGGGAGTTTGCTAGTTCAAAAGATGAAGCCTGAACTAGAATGTCATCCAGATAAGGAGCCACTGCAACACCCCTCAATCGAAGCATCACCAACAATGCTCCCAGGACCTTTGAAAAAATTCTGGGAGCTGTTGCCAGACCAAAAGTTAGAGCTACAAACTGAAAATGTTTGTCTATAAATGCAAATCTTAGGAACCTGTGATCCCTGTGAATGGGAATATGCAGATACGCATCCTTTAGATCCACTTTGGTCATAAATTGACCTTCCTGAACCAAAGGAAGAATGGAACGAATAGTTTCCATCTTGAAAGACGGAACCCTGAGAAACTTGTTTACACTCTTGAGATCTAAAATTGGTCTGAACGTTCCCTCCTTTTTGGGAATGATGAAGAGATTGGAATAAAAACCCAGACCCTGTTCCTGAACCAGAACAGGAACTATCACTCCCATGTCAGAAAGATTCTTAACACAATGTAAGAAAGCCTCTCCTTTTATCTGGTTTACAGATAACCTGGAGAGAAGAAACCTGCCTCTGGGAAGAAAATTCTTGAACTCCAGTTTGTAACCCTGGACATGATATCTAACACTCAGGGATCCTGAACATCTCAAACCAAAGCTTGAGCAAAGAAAGAGTCTGCCCCCCACAAGATCCATTCCCAGATCGGTGGCAGACCCTTCATGCTGATTTTGAGTCAGTAACAGGCTTCCTGGACTGCTTTCCCTTATTCCAAGATGGCTTGGACTGTTCCTGCTTGGAGGAAGAAGAGGAAGATTTACTAGAGTACTTACGAAAGGAACGAAAATTACTCTGCCGACCCTTCTGTTTATTTCTTTTATCCTGAGGAAGAGAATGCCCCTTCCCTCCCGTAATATCACAAATAATCTCAGCCAAACCTGGCCCAAACAAGGTCTTCCCCTTGTAAGGAATAGACAAAAGATTAGACTTAGAGGACACATCCGCAGACCAGGAATTTAACCATAAACCTCTGCAAGCTAAAATGGCAAAACCAGAAATGAAGGGTATGTATGCGTACGGGCGTATATTTTTTATGTATATATGCACCCTTGTGGATATATATATATATATATATATATATATATATATATATATATATATATATATATATATATATATATATATATACATATATACACAAAACTTAAACAAGAAATGTGTGAGAAAATTATTCTCACACTTAGTTTCCCTGTATCCAGCACCAGATCAGATTCTAGGGGTTATTTCACCAATAAACTAGTATTCCATATATAGGACTATGTCCCTTTAAATTTCACAAGGTTATATGCACAATTACTAAAGAATACACTCCACATAAACTTAATAATAACGACATAAGAAAATTTCCATTTGCAATATGTTTTATGCTGAAATAACTTAAAGAAAAAAAAAATGGTTTTCACAATATTATAACCACGAACGTGGGCCCACTTATGTACTAAATATTGGCCAATATTGTAAATTGTAAATATGTCCATATGAAGATAATTGTTAATATATCTCCAGATTTACTTGCTTCGAATGTTGCACATTCTATGTATCAACTTTAAGAAGATTGCAATATTTGTAGCCATTAAACGGGCTTATGCTTTGGCTCGTGTAAATGTAGTATAGTCTGCAGTATTACATGTGAAGGTTATTTCGACAGTCTAGGAGTCGGATAAAATATTTAACTTTTCAACCACTGCAAAGTCCTTTAGAAATGTTTAAGTATTGTTCCGTTGCAAGTTATAACATTGCGACGCCTCAAGGAATTATGGCTTGTAGAGCTTATGCTTCCGCTCACCTCGTTAGGCTGTCTTTGGCAACATTTATAGCAAAACAATTTTTACCTTCATTGCAGCGTATCCTGATTACGCTGCAGGTAAATCTGGAGATATATTAACAATTATCTTCATATGGACATATTTACAATATACAATATTGGCCAATATTTAGTACATAAGTGGGCCCACGTTCGTGGTTATAATATTGTGAAAACCGTTTTTTTTTTCTTTTCTTGAAGTTATTTCAGCATAAAACATATTGCAAATGGAAATTTTCTTATGTCGTTATTATTAACAGTTTATGTGGAGTGTATTCTTTAGTAATTGTGCACATAACCTTGTGAAATTTATATTGAAAAATTTTTTTATTCAAGGTTTTTTCATATAATACATTCAATGATTATACATTCCAGCAACTTAAAAAGTCTCTTGTCAAAAATCAAATACACTCCAATATGGTACAATATATCGTAGAATAGCCGAGTTATATTCATTTTAGCCATTGCTATAAAACATTTCAGGATTTTCTCTGAACTCTAGCTGAGTCTAATATGGTTCTATTCCATATGTTCTTCGTCTGGCCTAGTCCGTTCCTCCCCCTCCTCCTCCTGGTGGCTTCATGGTAATGGATATATGGCTCCCATTGTAATAGGAAGGCCTCCCTATCGTCTAAGTATTCAGCTGAGGCACTTGCTTTGTCAAAATGATATACCATTTTTTGCTTCATTAATTAAAAACTTGGGGGAATTCCTTTCCAAAATTGGGCTGTACCCACTGTGACTACAGTGCAGATCCACCTAGCTAATTTATTATTATGTTTAGTGAGTCCTGGGATCGGGAAGTGGAGTAGTGCCTGTTCCATTGTAAGTGTAATTGTCTTTTGGAAAATCTCTCTTATTAGGACTGAGGTGTGTTCCCATATCTCCTTAATGTATCTGCATTCCCACCACATGTGTGGATATGTCCCAAGCTCCCCACAGCCTCTATAACAGAGTCTAGTCAGAGGGTCTCCCCCTCCCCCCGATCTAGTCGGAAATAAATACCATCTGAAGGCCACCTTAATGAAATTTTCCTTAAGTGTCGCATTCTGCGAAAAAGTTAGTCAATTAGCAAGATTCTCTGTCCAAGTTTTAACGGACCAGATTTTTCCCGCATCTTGTTCCCATTTTAACAAAATGGGAGGTTTACTGTCTTGAGGTGGTCGATTGAGAGTAGTGTATAGGATGGATATTCCCCCTCTAATGTGATGGTCAGCTAGGCAAAGCCTTTCCAATGTGGTGATTACAGGAGCCCGCCCACCACCCATGACCTGTTGTGCTCTAGATTTTAATTTTAAGTAGTGGTACCAAATATTTTTATCCTCACTGTCTAAGGCTTGATATTGTTCATAAGACATAATCCTATCCTCTTTGTACTACATCTGCTATTCTATAGAGCCCTTTATTGGCCCATTTCTGCTGTGTGCTTTTGTCAATTGAAGAGGTGTGGGTTATCAGGGGTGTAATCTTCGATCTTTTATTGAGTAGGGGAAGCTTAGCGTTTTCCATACGTGTAGAGTATGTTGGATCGCTAAGTATTCACATTTTTTATGGTCGGTGACATTATCTGGAGTCAACAGTAAGTTAGATAGTGGTACAGTGTTCATAACGCTGGATTCAATTTGAACCCATCGTGAGATGTTGTTAGGTTGAAACCATTGTAAAGTTTGGGCTATGCGGGCTGAGTGGTAATATGGAGTTAAGTTTGGAAGACCCACTCCTCCCTCTTTTTTAGTAGTGCACATACGTTTTTTGTTAATTCTGGCTCGTTTTCCTTGCCATACAAACTTGAGAATGTCTTTTTGGAGTTTCTGTAGTTCTGACAGTGGAAGTGTTATAGGTAAGGATCGGAACAGGTATAATAGTTTGGGTAGCAAGGACATTTTAGTGGATATAATCCTACCATATAAAGATATTTTGAGTTTCGTCCATTTCGCTATTAAATCTCTAATATGTTTAAACATGGGGAGGTAGTTTATTTGGTAAATGGAGTGTATATTATTAGAGAGATTAATCCCTAGGTACTTGATGGACTTCTTAGGCCATTTAAACGAGAAGTTTAGTTCCATTAATTTTTTAGTGTGTTGTGGTAACTTGACTCCAAGGGCTTCACATTTCTCCTCATTTATTTTATAACCCGACAGGGATCCAAAATGCTGTATTGTTGCGTATACTGGTGGGAGAGAGAGTAGTGGTTTGGTTAAAGTCAGAATTATGTCGTCCGCAAATAGTGAGATTTTGTGTTCTGTTCGACCTACTCTGATTCCCGAAATGTCTTGATTGTCTCTAATTTTAATAGCAAGTGGCTCAATGCTCAGCGCGAACAGGAGCGGGAACAGTGGGCATCCCTGTCGGGTCCCATTCTTAATGTGTATAACCTTGTGAAATTTAAAGGGACATAGTCCTATATATGGAATACTAGTTTATTGGTGAATTAACCCCTAGAATCTGGTGCTGGATACAGGGAAACTAAGTCTGAGAATAATTTTCTCACACATTTCTTGTTTAAGTATTGCATTTAATATCTCTTTTCCCTCCATGCACAGGGTGGTTCTGAATTAACTTACAAGTCAGACCACTCAAATGATTTAGTGTTATAATTAGATGAAGTGGTGCGAACCGAAAATTACAAAATATGTATATTTATATATATATCTATCTGCTTTATACATATACAATTTTTTTTTCTTATTTTTTTTTCCCTCCCTCTGTGACCCCGGCAAATTTTTCTTTTGATAGCATATAAGCTAACTAGATAAATATGAAATTTTGGCTGCATTTAACTAAATGTCAATTTTTTTCTTAAATTTTCATTTCTATTTTTGGGGGGGTGATTGTTAAAGATGACTAAAAAAAAATTCTAATATATATGAATAGAATTGTATAAAAATGTGACACATTTAAGTTATAGAAATTATTTGAACTATGATATAAACAGTCTAAGGAAATATTGGCTTAACGTTTGATTATAAATATGCTGGACTGGGCAAGCAATGTAATGAATATCTTATAAAACTAATTTGTTTGTATTAATGTTTTTACAATTATGTCTCAATAAACAAATATATTAAAAAAAAAGGGGGAAAAAGAAATGGATCACAAGTTCCCGACTGAAGTTGTGATTTGCCACAACCTTAGGAGGAAAACCTAACTAGGTTCATAGAACAACCCTATTATCGAGGAACACCCGATAAGGACGGTCGTCTGGCAAGGCAGTAATCTCAGACACTTCTGCATGCAGAAGCCCTGATTAGGCAGAAAGGGTCTCTAAGATAAACTTAAGGTCAACCTCATGCATAGGTACAAAAGGAGTCCCATGCAAAACTTAAGATCTAAGCTCCAAGGGAGAGCATCAGATCAACAAACTGGCCTGGTCGCAGTCAGAGCCGTAACAAAAAAAGCGACAGGGCCAACTTGTCCCAACAAGTAACTAGCTAAAATGCCCTTCTCCAGACCATCCTGGAGGAAGGAAAGAGTTCTGGCAAACTAGATTAGTGCACCACGATGAACTACTATAGCAGAAGCGGTCCTACACATTATCAGATTGACGACGAGGGACCAGCTTACGTGCTTAAAGGAGAGGGCCATAACCTCTCAGAAAAACCCTCTCTTGGCTAGGACCAAGCGACATCTCGCAGTCCACCTCAGAGAGAAAAGATTTGATAAGCAAAGAGGCCTTGTTTCATCAGATCCCTGCAACAAGGTAACCTTCCTGGAGGCAAAGACGCCATCCCTCCTAAATCGCAACCCCAACTTCACGGCCACAACAAAGCAATCAGAATCCCTGACGCCTGCTTCTGATAGGTTCGAGCCACCACTCGAGGAAAGAGTGATATGGCCTTAGAGAAAGAATTGTATTGAACCTCCAAGGCACAGTTAAAGCATCCATTAGCTCCGCCTGAGGATCCCTGAATCACGACCCATCTGTGTGTAACTTGGTATAGAGACAGGGTGATCTGAGATTCCCACCCGGCGTCCCCTATCAGATACAGGTATCCGAAACCCCTCGGATGGATTCCTTATTCCCATTAAAGGGAAAGACTGTAGAAACCATCTGACCCGGAAGACCACCCCCGGAGAGTGGATCACTGACAGCGAGCAGTAGTGGGCCTCCGCCCACTACAAAACCTGAGATACTACCCTCGATAGGGATTCACTCATTCTCCAATGGAGAACTAAGCCACCCAGAGTAAGACTGACTAGAATCTATACAATGGGGCAAACCCAGTAGACTAAACCCTCAGAGCAAAGAGATTGCCTGAAGATCCAAAGCTACTCGGGAGAAAACTCCCGAGTCCACGGGCCCCCTCTTGGTATGTCCTCACACCCCTGACGGACAAGCAACCGTAGTCAAAACCGCCATGGATGATAAAGAAAGATGTCCCTCAGGACAAGGATATCTGGACAAAGATCCCAGAGAACGAGTCTCTCAACCAGAAGTCCAGGTAAATCTGTTAACACAGATTCAAAGCAGCGCCACTCCGCTGCCTCCTCATACAACGAGTCTCTGCCGAGATGAGACCTGGCAAAAAGAATAAATTCCAGTCTAACACAGAGCCAGCACTGGCCTGAAGGAGACCTGGAGGGCACGACCTGATGAAGTTAACTCATAACGTCACAAGTTCAATAGGAATGGCTTCCTGTCTTATGAAGACTAAATTAGCATCCAGGATCCAGCATGGCGCCTACACCAGCGAACTCTGGTCTAAGTATTCTTCCCTCTCTGACCAAGGAAGACAGATAAAGTCCCTTAAGGACTTATATCAGACATGACGATGGAAATTAAACCAGAATCGTCAAAACAAGGGAAGCTACCATTAGATCTGGACTCTGCCCACTGCCAAAAGAAACCCTAGATTTCTCCTAGGCTTTAGAAGCAGTAACGAGACCAAAACATCAAGAGCAATGCACTGGAAGTTCTGGTCCAGAAAAATGCAACCGTAGGAACCTAAAATGTTCCCTGAAGAGGAAAGAAAAGGTATGATATCCTTCCTCCACAGTGGTCCTGCGCTATTCCTCCCGTACCAAGGATAGAGAGGACCTTATAGTCACCCGAGGACACATCATAAGATTGCTTAAGTACTTTATGGTCCAAATAGGACGGGAGTTCCCTTCCTCTATAAGACCCCGAAAAGAAAACCGGTTTGAATGATCTCCTAAACCTCACTCTGCGATAGGCACTGGGACAATGACTCCAAAGGAGAACAAAACCCTGAAGACTTCCCTTTTTCTGACTGAAAGACAGGATCAAGAGAAGGAAAACTGCCCTGGAAGGCTGAGATTTGGAGCCTAGCTATAACCTCCTGAATCAAGCGTCCGAAAAGAACGAAAGTCAGTTCCCACAAGCTAGGACCTGGAACTGACCCCTCCTGCCAACCTAGGTTAGGCGGGCCTCTGTTCTGCATTGACTTTTCCAGAACTGGATCAGTCTTGGATTGCTAAGGCTTAGTGGAGATCTCAGACGCTGGGTCTTAACCGCTCCAAAAATAAGAGAAAAAGAATCTGTCTCTCAGATTCGCTTTCTCATCCAACAGTGAAAACCACAGAATAGTGGAACCAATTAAATCTTCCTCCATTCAAAAGGAGAGAATAGACTCAGAAGTCATATCTGTCAGCCTGAAGCCCAAGCTTTGCACCAGAAAAGAATTATAAGCTCCAAGGCCTTAATTCTTTCTCGAAATATATTGAGGGAACATCACCTTGAATAGAAACAGAGATGCTTCATAGGAAGTCTCCAGAAACTAACAACCTAAGTCGACAGTACAAAAAGTATCCCTTAAGACAAAACAACTTATAAAAAGGAGTTTCCGCTAATAACCAAGAGCTCTATGAATAAACTATCCTTAAGCGGAATAGAAAAAAAACGGACGGCAAGCGCACAAAAAGTGTTAGCCAAGTAGGGATGTGCAACGACACAACCCCTCTATAGAGCCCTGGAAACAGGGACTTAAAAAGGAAATAAACAAAAAGGAATAGGATCTCCATCCTTCCTCACCTGTCTTAATCAACTTCGCCATCTGATTCAATAATCTGAGATTCGACTGGAAGATCAGTATTAGGCATCTCTAATATCGACAACTTCGCTTAGAAGCCAGCGCAGACGTGCCACCTTAAATCTAAAGGAGAAATCCTCCTCTGCCGGAGGAATAGAAGCAGCAGGCTCTGACCCAGAAGGTCCGTACTCTGATGCCTCAAAGAGAACCGCATCCCCAGACGACTGATCGTATAAAACCATCAATTTACATGATGCCCCCTGGGCCGAATTGCATGGATTAACCCTTCATTTGTGCGTAGCAGTATGAGGCAAAGCGGCTAAGGCCGCAGACATCGCCATACGGAACTGGGGCATAACGTCTATTAGAAAAAGGCCCCCTCCTGGTGGAGGATTAGCTATGCAAGGGGAAGCTGCATGAGTAGGATCGGATAACTGTAGGGGCACGCCTCACGGAACAAAGATTCCTCAGAGGCGGAAGGCTCAGTGGCATCTAACATCTCAACACAGGTTGATGAAAACACCCTGTTGCAGCATATGGAACATCATTGAGAGGGCTGGATTACCCGGGCGTCCTCACAATATACACAGGTATCGAACTCTGTCGTAGAGGGACCACCCTCTAAAAATTCAGAATCCTCTATAACTAGGTAACCTAATTTAATTCAAGAAAACAACCTGCACCTATACCCCCAATGGCTGGGGCACTCACCACCTCCTATGACCCAGACAGTATACAGAAACTCGCTCCTCTCCGTAGTCACTCAGTCAGGAATTGAAAATGGAAAATCTTGACCACTCCCGATCACACGGTGCGCCATGCAGGACCGCCCCTGCTAAAGTGAAAGCACAACTCAAGTAAAAAGGCAACCTGAACGTTCCATATCAGCCTATGAGCCAAAAGCATCTCACACATATAAAACATCAAAAATCACATAAAACAAATATGATTAACTACCCACTGTTCAACGATCCCCCTCAGGAGATATTAACCCTTGATTCCATAAAGATAGAGTCCCACTGTGACACTGTCTTCTAGCATTAACATATGATTGAAAAATGAAACGATCTTACCAAAATCCATGCCATTGAACAGAAACACGGTCCTTCAAGTTTGACAAACTGTAGCATCGCTTCTGACATGGACTTGAGTGATGAAAAGCAGGCAGTGAAACTAGTCAACTAGGGCTGCAACTAACGATTATTTTCATAATCGATTAATCGATTATTTTTTCGATTAATCGACTAATCGGATAAAAAAAAAAATCAATAATTGGTTCCTATATTTTAAATAAAATCCACATACTGAGTGTTACAAATATAAACTTCAGACTAAAAGTTTACATTAACACAACTGTTTGTACAATTCTAAAGCAGCAGAGCACAGTTTTATAATTAAGCAAAATAAAACCAAAAACTGTTTGAAAAGAAGTATAACTTCCACCTTGGCAAGGGGCCTCTCAATAAAGTAACCCTTGACTTCATTCTAACATAAAAAAATATCTTGAATATCTATATACAATGGTAAATAACCAACTATAAGGTTAGGGGAAAATATCTAGTCTTCTTTAAAAAATAACATATATATATACTTATAAAGGTTGAATCTGGTACATATCACAATTGATTAAAAATATAAAAAAAAAAACAATAAAAAAACTAAATCAGGGGAGCGGAGCTGACCACAGAGGCAGTCAGACGTGTTTTCAAGGAGCTCCGGGCTTTTGGATATAAATATATATCTTCAATTGTACATAATTAATCTATATATCCATAATGACACACCAGTCTACAAGCTTGATCCACTATTCTCCTCAAGAAAGAGATAAGTCAGTTTGAAAATACACTGCCGGGATCTTCCTGTCCTAAACTACGCCACGTGGAGTCACTGGAGGGTGCTTATATCTAACCAAACACGCCAGTATGGAAGCCTTGAACTCATGGGAACGTTGCACCACTCAGATTCTGGAGAGGCATTATCAGTGTTTGAGAGGAGACCTCTTGACGCTACTACATGCCTGTATGCCAATGTCAGAACCTACAACCAAAAGCACAGAGCCAGCACAACGGAGCAGAGTCTACACTATAACCGTATCCGACCCTACAGATATAGAAAAAAAAACCTCTGCGGTATTCATAGAGAACATGAGTTCCTGTCATCTGGGTCGAAAATCTGATCCACTCAATAGATTGGCTAAGTGGGGTGTGCTGGACATTGAGGTGCCATTATATTCTGATACACAGCATACCCAAGCAGAGGCACCTATGACTGTAGTCGCTCCCCGCGACATCAAGGGCAGGCACTTACCAAGCACTCCAGCTTTAGAGTTTTCCTCAAAACGATCTCACTGCACAGCTGAAGCCACGGCCTACGATACGAGAGCCAAAAGTGTCAGATCAATTCTGGATCAGGCTGATGCAAGGTATGCCTTCGCAGAAAGTGGATCACATAAGGAGACGCGGTTTGTCCCTATCAGTGCCTTAGTCGGCATTATGAGCAGCGTCAGATCGGGTTCAGAAACAGACTGGGAGATAAGGTGTGATACTAACCCGTAAGCAGCAAAGGCATTACAATGGAGATTTGTCGGACAGGTAACCCCTACTAAACTTAAACAAGCAGTGGGAGTTGGCTGAAGCAACAGAGATCACTGATGTTTAGGAAAGTTGAAACCGCAATGCTTTTGAGACTCTCCTCCATCGAACTTTTCACTTATTGATCCCTATCCATACCCTTATAATGTTGTGGACTTCCAATGTTTACACTGTTTTTCATCGTCTCATGCATATTTGTGCCGTTGTAAGTTTGTGCAGCTATTAGACATGGAAGTTCACCCAACTGTATTGTCTTTTATTACAGTTTCGCAAGTTTTCCTGAATTTTTTTACTTAAATTTATTGTTATATATTGTAGATGTGTGACACCTAGTTTTATTGCGACACTCCTTTCTTAGTACAAGCAGGGAAATATTCATGTAATACTATTATTGTACATTTGTACCTTCTCCACTTGCCCTCACTATCTTAACCCTCTAGTGCCACATAACTTTCACATAGAGGTATTGTAGTACTGGGAGTGATTTAGATTATCTTTACTGGAATGTTTTTTTTAGGAGGTATGCAATATCCCATGTAACGAAACAGAAGATCTCTATGATATGTCACAATTTCGGAGATTTTGCATAATGTTTTGGTTTAGAATGTTCTGTTTAGCTTCATATTATTATATTTATGTAATGCTTAATCCCTGCATGGGACCTAAATACTTCATATAGGTTAAGTACAGTAGTGGTGATTTTTGCAATTTAATCTGCATATACATGTATAATATCTGGAATTAGGCAGTTGCTGCTTGTATTATCTTTACCACATGTCCCTGGAATTATATTCGGATCTCCCTATATTACTTATTTTGTGTACCTCAATATTTAATCTTTGCATAGGTTACTTAGTATGACACTGGTCACCGCTTATATTAAAATATTGCTTGAGATACTAGGCAAACTCATATAGCTATCACTAATAGCCCCTGTTTTGTATCTCCTCTTATTGCAACGCTTATAGGCAGTACCCCACAGTTTAGAATGTAAGATATTATTCTCTGACATACGTGTGCTCTATTGAGAAGACAGGGGAGATGTACCACCTTGTTACTAACATGGACATCTCTCTCAGACTATTTCTTCTGTTCTATATACCTCTGTATCATATCCAAGTATACTATTAGTCTCTAGCTAATATTATGTTAAAATTAGGTATCCATAAAAGAATTCTTCTCTAGTATATTCATGCGATAACTCAGATGTAGGCTTAACGTCACATTCCATCATATCTATAGTAATATCTTGTAAAAGGATGCAGATGAATTATACAGTTAACCTGTTATTGATGTTATATACTATAGTTCCTTAGTGCCGCTGTTAATTTGTGCTTGTAACTATTATTTCAAGAAAAGTGTAGCACTTCAAATCTACCCCACTATTGTAAATTATATTACTTATACATGATGCCTTATATATTCCCCCCTCTGTGCATGTCACCAACTCATTTCTCCACTTTCTCAGATATATTATTGTCTCAATATAATTGGCTCCGCCCCCCTTCTTTTACTTCTTTATTTTAAAGCGTCTCTCTGCCCACTGACTATCCCCTCTCCCCCTATATATATATCCATCATAGGGTCCAGATGGGGCCCCCCTAGAGACTACCATGCTTGCATCATTTTTATGACTATTTGACCCATACGTGGTCTGCTCAGTAGTCCCCCAATAAGCTCTTATCATAAAAAGGAGGATTTAGAAGCTCATGTCACTTCTAATTTCAATTTCTAATGTCAATATATCCTATACTTGTCTTTGGTATGTTTTTTTTGAGTTTACAATTGTATTTCCTGTGACTATTACCTACTGCTGTATTGTTTGAAAATCCTCCAAAAAAAACTAATTTAAAAAAAAAAAAAAACATAAAATCAAAAGAGCTAAGGACTATATATCAATAACAGGACAAAGCCTTACACATTTATTTATACAGTACATATAATCAGCAATAGCAAGAAATCCGCTAATAATTGTGCAAACAGATAATAGTGCACATCAATTTAAATAACTCCCATCAATCGAGGGGCTAGGTGTAAATAACAAGCTCAGCACTATCGGCTAGATTTATTAAGGCCCTACGGCTGCAAGTTCTCACAAGAACTTGCTCGCCATCATTTATCAAGCAGTGGTCACCAGACCGCTGCTTCCCTAGCCTCTTCGCCACCTCTAATGTGGCGAAATTCAATCTCCTCGGTCTAGTCAGACCGAGGAGATTAACAGCTCCTGCCCGCGCGTGATTGGCTGTGCGCAGGCAGGGGGCGGGATTGCACGCGAGCGCAAAATTGCGCTCGTGTTCAATGCCGAATATCTGTGGTTATTTTCGCCCCGCCACAGGCGAGCTGGGGCGTACAGGGGTGCGTAGCTTTAATAAATCTAGCCCTAAATCATGCAAAGCATAGTTCCAAATCACCTGATTTAATATAAACAATACAAATGATGACTCCTATTATATCTAGGTTGCACATAAGCCAGGGGTAGTTGTAAACTTATATTGTCCTGAAAAAGTAAAAAAATATACGTCTGTAGACATCCTTTAGGCTAAGGACATAATTAAAAAACACAATACCATTTGCAGGAGTTCATTGGAGTGAAGCAGCTGGTGTAGTGAACAGACCAACTAATTGCAAACCAACTAATCGATTATGAGATTCGTTGACAACTATTTTCATTATCGATTATGACAATTAGTTGTTGCAGCTCTATAGTCAACACTGATTGCTTAGGAGCTGTTAATATGAGTCTGGATGGGTTTGCAGAAAGACTCCCTACGTCTCCAGACTCTAACTTTCGTCAATGCTCTCACTGAGAGGCTGGCAAGACTACTTAAAACTCCAGTCCTATTTCGAAGGGTAGATACTCTTCCGAAGGAACTACTCCGAAATCTTCTGACACTTCTCTGTCAACCTACTGTGACGAAAGGCAAAGAATGACTGGGGGAATAGGGACGTGGGGGAGGTATTTAAGCCTTTTGCTGGGGTGTCTTTGCCTCCTCCTGGTGGCCAGGTTCAGTATTTTGCACTAGTAAGGAATGCAGCTGTGGACTCTCCCTGCATTAAGAAGGAAAAGGAGTCTATTTATAAATTTAAAGAGACGCCAAACCTAAAATTTTTCTTTCATGATTCAGATAGAACAAAACATTTTAAAAAAAACTTTCCAATTTAAGTATTATCTTGTTATCCTTTGTTTAAAAGCAGGAAGATCAGTACAGGAGTGTGCACGTGTCTGTAGAACTATATGGCAGCAATATCGCAACAATGTTATACATTAGGAAGAGCACTAGATGGCAGCACTATTATTTGTCATGTAGTGTTGCAGATATGTGCACGATACCTATCTAGTTATCGCTATGAAAATTATGCAAATTTGATAATAGAAGCAAATTGGAAACCTTTTTAAAATTGTACTCTCTATCTCAATCATGAAAGAATAAATTTGGGTTTTATTTCCCTTTAACGTAAAAGGAGGATGTCGAACAATTCTCTTAGCATTGAGCATAGTGCCTTAATAATTATATGATATTGAATTATAGTGAAAAAAGGGAATAAAAATACTTCTGACAAAGTACCACAAACAAATACCCTCATACATATGTAGATGTACAACCTTTCGAAACATTCTGAAATGCAACACTTCAAACAGCAGCAATGGATGGAAGTGTCAATGAGAACTTAAATAGGTCATGCCCTTGATTTCCCTCCCATCCATTACATGAGGTAGTAAGCGAACATATCACATGGTGTTTTAAAGTAAAGTATTTTGTAGGAGAAAATCCCCACCCATAATGCTTCTTCAGATGGATATACAAGGGTGAAGAATGAGCATAACTAAGTCAGACAGTCTGATCACTAAAACATCTGTGCTCTATGAAGGGGGCACACAGGATAGACCTCTAAGTTTAACAGAACCATTATTAATTTAATTTTTGCCTGTGGGGAAATAAATCCGCATTTATATTACCTGTGGTAGGCACAATATTTTCTTGGCTTTCACTGCAGAGTTGTGTTAAGAGGCTGGTCTTACCAGATCCTGTCAGCCCTATACAAACAATATCATATTCAGGCCGGGGTGGCGGAGGACCCTTACAACAGAGGGCTCGAAAACACTACAGAGAAAACAACAGATTGAGTTTTAGAATATTATATATGTTTAATATATAAGGTATGTACTAAAAATGTCTCTACAAAGCAAGCAAATTATCATCATTATTTGTATAGTGCAAATTCCGTATCACTGGCAAATGACAAAATACATACTTAGCATGAAGATAAAAAAAAAAAATATTTAAAAGGGACAGTCTAGTCAAAATTAAAGTTTCATGATTCAGAAAAGGCATGCAATTTTAAACAATTTTCCAATTTACAATTATCATCAAATTTTGATAGTTTAGTGTTCTCTTGGTATTTCTTAGTTGAAAGCTAAAAGCTAGGTAGGCTCAAATGCGAATTTCTAAGCCCTTGAAGGCCGTCTCTTATCTTAATGTATTTGACAGTTTTTCACAGCTAGAGAGCATTAGTTAATGTGTGCCATACAGATGACATTGTGCTCATGCTTGTGGAGTTACCTAGGAGTCGGCACTGATTGGCTAAACTGCAAGTCTGTCAAAAGAACTGAAATAAGGGGGCAGTATGCAGAGGCTTAGATACAAGATTATTACAGAGGTAAAAAGTATATTAATATAACAGCGTTGGTTATGTAAAACTTGGGTATGGGTAATAAAGGGATTATCTATCTTTAAAAAAAATGAAAGTTCTAGAGTAGACTGTCCCTTTAAGAAGTGTCTATTAGAAAGAGTATAATGTACAAAGTATATGGTCACTTCCTTTGAAAATATCTGCACCTGTGATAATTTGTTAAACAAAAATAGAATTATCAATTTGAGTATTTTAAGACCTCATCCAACCCATTTATTCACCATTCACTTTAAAATTAAACAAACACCTAAATTTGTAAATAGAATTCTGAAAGATAAAAGAGAGGAGACAAATTGAAATAAAATTAAAGGATGAAGACATTTACATATCTAGGAACTGCAAAATTATTATTTATTAAAATGTTTAATCAAAGTGTAGATTTGCAACAAAAATGTTTGGCTGTGGGCTGCCGTAGCAGCTAAGAACGGCGAACGGTTGAAACGAATAAAGGCACTTTCTGCATTAAGTATCTTATACTTCATGAATGAAAGTGCCCTTTAATTGTTTCAACAGTCAACCCTAGTGTTTCAAAAACGTATCTTTAATTGAAAAAGTGGGAATGTAAGCTTAGGAGCCAGCTCATTTTATGTTAAACACCTGGGTAGCGCTTGCCGATTAGTCTAAATGTACTACCATTCAAGTTTATGGATTTTCTCTCAAAAGGGTGTAGTCATGTGGAGGCCCCAGTATAATAAAAAGTGATCTGAAATACCAGACGGGGCACAAGTAAAACATAAATAATAATAATAATAATAATCATCATCATCTAAATTTGGTCGGTTTCATGCACAAACTAAATAGTACAGATTAACTCTTGGAAGACAAGACAGATGCTCAATCTAAGTGGTTAAACAACAACTATTAAAGTTAAGCAGCGGAATAACATTTCCATTTCTAACAGGAACTGAAAAGCTCACAATTTCAGAATGGAATTGCAGTAAAAAGGGACAAAATAAATAGTGAAAGTATATTGCAGCTCTTGCTTTAAATAGCAAGAAATGTTATAATATTAGAAAATATTACACTGCCCCCACCCAAAGTGTGTGTGTGTGTTTGTGTGTGTATGTATGTATGTGTGTATATATATATATATATATATATATATATATAT